>NC_057803.1:736259369-736559369 GCF_018294505.1 Triticum aestivum | reverse complement strand
ACACGGTTTGATGGAATGTGGAGACATTTGTAACCTTTGTGGAGTGGACTGTACCCAAGGAACACACATTTTTTCGACCGAAACTCAAGTTTATGTTTGTTGTATGGGCGAAGATGTGGCCAGCATGCACAATCGAACACTTTGAGGAAGGAGTAATCTGGAGTTTCATGAAGCAATACCTCTAGAGGAGACTTCATATGAAGAAGTCGTGTGGGAATCCTGTTTATCAAAAAACAGGCAGTAACAAAAGCATCACTCCAAAACCGAAACGGAACAGAGGCATGTGCAAGAAGTGTTAGACCAGTTTCAACGATATGACGGTGCTTACGCTCAGCTGCACCGTTCTGCTGATGTGTATGAGGACAAGACACATGGTGTGAAATACCAAGCTTCTGAAAGAAGGTGTTAAGATTACGGTATTCACCCCCCCAATCAGACTGAACATGTATAATTTTGTGCTTGAGTAATCGCTCAACATGTGCTTGAAATTGCATGAAAACATGAAACACATCAGATTTGCGCTTAATAAGATAGATCCAAGTAAAACGACTGAAAGCATCTATGAAACTGACATAATAGTTGTGCCCACTAACAGAAGTTTGGGTATAGCCCCACACATCGGAAAACACAAGTTCAAGAGGAGCTTTGACAACACGATTTGATACGGAAAAAGGCAACTGATGACTCTTGCCTTGTTGACAGGCATCACACACTAAAAATTCCTTATTACTGGACTCAACGGGAAGACGATGACGATGAAGCACATGGCGCACAATGGGAGTAGCAGGGTGGCCAAGGCGAGAATGCCACTGCGACGATGACACCCGAACGCCACTGAAAGCTTGAGACACGCGTGGCACGCCAAGCGTTCGTGGTACGTCAAGTGCATATAATCCGTCGCGAGCTCGACCACTAAGAAGAACGTCCCTCGTGTCCCGGTCCTTAATAAAAAAATGGAAAGGGTGAAACTCAACGAACACATTGTTGTCACGAGTTAATTTAGGAACCGAGAGTAAGCTACGTGTGACAGAAGGAACACGAAGAACATCAAGGAGACGCAAGGTTTTAGTGGTACGGGAAAGAAGAGATGCCTGACCAACATGTGAGATGGGCATACCTGATCCATTTGCAGTGCGGACCTGATCATGACCGGTGTAGGCCTGGCGAGTGTCCAGCTTGTCAAGCTGGCTCGTCAAATGGTCCGTGGCGCCTGTGTCCATGTACCAGGCAGGATCCACGGAGTACGATGGAGTGAACCCGGACTCCTGTGTAGCGAGAGAAGCTTGCTTCTCGTTGCCCTTCCCGTTGTTCCCGATGCCAAGGAAATCGCGTTTAAAGCGACGATGACACCTGGACGCCAAGTGTCCCTCGATGCCGCAAAGCTGGCACGCGATGCCTCCTCCACACGCCTCACAGTGAAGGCGCTTCCGGCCGGCCGATGGAGGAGCCGGGGCGGATGGACGGGGCTGGGCGGCCGTGGGAGTCGGCGACTTCTGCTTGGCACCACGGGCACCTCCGCGAAGAGTAGCATTCGCAGAGGGGCCCTCCGTGTAGACTCCGACAGAGCGACGAGCAGCAAGCCGCTGCTCCGTGTTAAGGAGGCGGGCATAGAGATCACGAGGTGGCATCGGAGTGTCACGTCCATTGATGTTTTCCACCAGAGAGTCATAGTCCTCGTCAAGTCCATTGAGAATGAATGAAGTAAACTCCTCATCACGGAGTGGCTTCCCAATGGAGGACAGTGTATCGGCCAAACCTTTTACTTTGTTGAAGAAGGCCGTGACAGAGAGATCATTCTTCTTGACCTCACCCAGCTGGTTGCGAATAGCAGATGATCGTGCCAAGGACTGTGAGGAGAAACTGGAGTCAAGCGTGGTCCATGCATCCCTCGATGTAGCAGCAAAAACCACCATACCAGCCACGGACGGAGCGAGCGAAGACTGAATAGCACCTAGGATGGCCTGATCTTGAGCAGTCCATCGACGATGAGCAGGATTGGGGACCATGACAGAGCCACCATGGGGCGAAGGTGCCGGAACCATAGCCGGAGGACACGGCAGAGAGCCATCAACATACCCCTCAAGGTAGTGGCTCCGCATCAGCGGCAATACTTGGGCACGCCACAGGAGGTAATTATCAGCAGAAAGTTTCACCGTCACTAGATGAGCGAAGTGAAACGGCCCTGGTTCAATCATCGGCGCAGAGGACGGCGGGTTAGGCGGTGAGACAGCACTGTACGGGACGAGCGCATCGGTCGATGGTTGATGACGATGACCGTAAGCCGCCGACGGGTGTGCACCATACGGAAGAGCAGGGGCGGCGTCGTACGTTGGGGCCGCCGCGCGAGGAGTTGGGGCGCCGTAGGTTGGGGCGGGCGCATGATGAGTCGGGGCAGCATCCGCATACGGCGCGTATGCCGCGGCCGAGGGCGCGACGTAGGACGCGGCCGAGGGCGCGACGTAGGACGGGGGGTACGGACCCCCGTACGGCATCTGGTAGGCGCCATAGGGCCCCGACGCCGCGGGTGCGTCGCGGTGATGAGCCGGAGCCGAGGGGCCACCGTAGGCCGCCTGCCCGGAGGCGTCGTAGGAGGCCGGGGGCGGAGGCGCGCCGTGATCGGATCGGATCGCCCGCATCGAGATCGGATCGGCCTCGATCGGTGCGGCAGGAGGCGGCGGCGGCGGCATCCCAGACGAGGAGCGAGGCGTGGGAGGATGAGATCCCGCGGGAGCAGATTGCGCCCAGGCGAGCGGGGAAGACGCAAGGAACGGCGACTCCATGGCCAGGGCGGAGAGAGACGGCGCGGCGGCGGGAACCGGCGCGGCAGATGCAGAGGCGGAAGCGTGACGCGGATCGAACGCGTCGCCTGATACCATGTTAGACGTGATAGGGTTTGTAACAATGCTCGATACCCTTGGTGGGTACGGCTGTCATATATTTATAAGAGGAAACATGTACAAGTTATGTTACAACACGTATATCAACATATACTTAGTCTAACACCGAGCCACTTTATCTCCATGATAAATAAGACCATTTAGAGAAGGAGCAAACATGAAATTAAGTATTCCACATAAGATAGCAAACAAACTAAGCACAGTGAAGGACAACTCTGGATGCTTTACCTCATTGAGTCGTTCAACCAGTTTGACAGGGTGGAAGGAAGAGCAAAAACCATGTATGTACCATACAGACCATTCCCTTTAAGATGAGCAAGAAATGCAATTGTCTGAATTGTTTTTCCAAGGCCCATTTGATCACCCAGTATCCCATTAAGCCCATTTTGCCACTGTGATATTAGCCACTTAACGCCCTTTATGGACTCCAGGGAGACAATATCACACTACCACCTGCCATTTTGTCGGTAAGACTCCATCAGTCAAAGCATGCAGATCGGAGTCCTTCTCTCTATCATAACTAATTCTAAAAATTAGCATAAGTCTAAAAGCTTTCGAGGTGGTATGTTAAAAAGAGGGAGAGAGAACAAGGTAATAAACAAAGAACAGTTGCACCCATTGACTAGTTTTACCTGTAGTCAAATATAGGGAAAATATAATGAAGAGCATTCACTACTAAATCCACGGTGGCGATATCTATTACAGAAGTATCCACCAAGTGGTCGTGTTGAACCTGTAAGCAAAAACAGGAGTCAAAAAAGTGAAAGACAGACAACATGCTGGTGAACTCTGCTGTCATAATTAAAGAGTTCAAACTTAACATAAGTGAATGAATGAACTACAGTGTTTTCTTATATAATAACAACAATCTTGACAACAACTTTTTTCACATCATGTGTTGTGGACGCATGGACTTGCCCAAGAAAAGCACTTGCAAGCGGGACAAGGAAGAATTATGCAAAAACCTACACCACCGGGAATAGGGGAAAGCCAAATTTTATGTCAGAGTTTCTTCTAAGCTAAAAACAAGCTGAGCATAAATCCAGGTTCTGATTCAAGGTGAATACTCTGTTGGCCAACAACTGAACTAAGCACACTCAGTCTGATTGTTTGGTTTTGCTAATCAATACAACAATGAATTTACTTTAGACGGTGTAAGACAATGTCGTGATGCAATGAAGGAACTAACAGTTTGTGGCAATTCTCCATTCTCTTTCATGACTCCGCGGACGACCTCTTGAGCATCGGCGCCCTCATCGTCTGCACATACACCTGTGGTAGTACAAGCAAACAAGAAGCTGTTCCTCAGCCACAAAATTATGCAATCTTACCATAGATGAATCCAAAGTGAATTCAGGCGTATCCACACAGAGTTAGGAATTCCTTTCCGTACCAGTTCTGCGATGTGCTAGCCGAGCTTGATGTAGATGTTGCCGTTGCGAAAGCAGGGCTCCTGGAGGCGGTTGGTGGAGTGGCCGCCCTGCGTGCACCCACTTTGTAGGAAGGGATGAGACATGCAATCGGAGAGGCGAGGGATGCGGGCGCCGCTCGATCGCGCGCGGCCGCGTTCGCCGGATCCCACCCCGTGTGCGCCCACTTCGTGGTTAGGGAGGCGACGTGCAACCAGAGAGGCGAGGGATGTGGGCGCCGCCGGGCCTCTGGATCGCGCGCGGCCGCGTTCGACAGAGCCGCACCTCGTGCGCCCACTTTGTGGTTAGGGAGGAGACCGGTGTGGCCAGAGAGGAGGGGGAGCGGGCATCCTTCGCCGGTGGCCGCCCATGCTCGAGGGAGGGGTAGCGCCGGAGGGGAACCCTAGGCAGAAGATCGAGAGGCGGTAGCGAAGGGATGGAGCGGTGCTGGCTTTGATGTGCGAGGGCGGCGGCGAAGGGATGGAGCGGCGGCGGCGGCGAACGAGGGCAGCGAGTCATGCGTGCGAGTGGTTCTCGCTCGAGGGTCGGAGGCCTCGCTAGTACGTGTGTGCGATTGGTTTGGTTTTTTTTAGCTGGTTAATTTTCGTAGGTTTTTTTCTTAGATTTTTTTTGTCCGCTTTTTTTGGTGCGACGGGAGGATAGCAACTGGACTGCCTGGGGGAACGCTACGAGGTTTTTTTGGTTTGATGCAGCTCACTGTGAGGTGGGAGGAGGTATGAATAAAAACCAGGGGAAGGTGGGACGAAAATTAACAGTGGAATGGAGACTATCAACTGAGACATTAGGAGTAGAGATATCAAAGTGTATAAATTGCTTCGGACGGAAAAAAAATGCGTTTGTGTGGTGTGTGTATCCAGTCATATATCTAGGGTATTGTTGACTCAAATTGATAAAATTCCAATTTTATTTTCATACTGTAGAAAAGGAAGATGAAGTGATTTTTTGCTTTTTTGATGTGTTGAAGGTGTTGGCTCTTCTTCCATCGCTGACGAGGTTATGTGATGCACCGATGAAGCAAACCAATTATTTGGTACTCTTCTTTTATCATGTACTCCCTCCATTCCCTTATATAAGGCTACAAACTCAAATTACAGGTACCAAAATAAAATTTAATAACTGCTTTGCAAGCTAACTTTTCTTCTTTTTAGTTGAGATCATTAATACACCTGCATGCATCCAAAGAGGGTGCTTGGATACGTTTTAGTCTCATGACTAAAAGTAGTGGGACTAAAACTTGCTAGCCTCACCCATGCTTGGATCCAAATACTAAAGAGACTAAAATCAAGTTAATGAGCATTTATTATCCTCCAAACCCTCCAATTCAGAACTCGCTGTGTTAAAGAAAAGGAGTTAAATGAGTAGAGAGAGGATTAATCTACATTTTATTAGGGGTACCCCTAACTAAAAAAATTAGTCTCAAGACTAGTTTTAGCCTCTCTTTAGTCAGGGGTGCTTGAAACTTTAGCCTCTTAAAAAGACTATTTTTAGTCAGACTAAAATAAGTCCCTTGGATCCAAGCACCCTCAAAGAAGGAATGAGAAGGAGGTAGCACAATGTTATTATAACTACATGCATGCAAGTATTAAACAAAATGTTAATACAAGGAAACATCATTAAATTTTGCCTCGGGTTAGTGTTAGTGGCCTTGTATAGATGCAAAATGTATTTTTAATAGTGTCTTGTATAAGGGAATGGAGGGAGTACTGTTCTTTGTAGATTTTGTCATATTTTTATCTATGTTGTTAGTTCGTTAAGCATTAAGTTTAAATTCTATTTTTTTCATTTAGTTGAGACATATTTAGTATGGGTATCTTGTGAGGTAGCTAAAAGCCTTATGGACGTTAAGCTTTTCCCTCGTGGCAGGTCCAGGGCTTGCTTCAATCCTGTCTCCGTCACTGCAGAGGTGTGAGAGTACAAGAGGTGTGGGTTGCAGGACGGCGGCAAAGATGCTAGTATAAAGTTGGATTATTTATTTTCAAACGAAGGGAGTACTACGGTCGACATGTGACACATGAGTACGTGCACTACTACGTGCTTAATTAATCAACTGTTGTTGAGGCGTGACAAGGTTGTGTCTCGTCGACCGAGATTAATGGCCGATGATTAATCGGGTGGTGTGGGGTGGGTCGATCGATGATCGTGCATGTGTTGGCGCATTGTCGGGACAGCGGGTGAGGAGCGCCTGTCGACTGGCCGGCCGGCTCTTCTTTCAGCTGCACCTGCATGCGCACGCCGCACGCGCGTACACTTACAAAAATCTCAACGACAATTTTGTTTTTTTGCATCGCCCCTAGTTTCAGCAAGCAGGGATACATCTCGCTATAAGCAAGATATAGCCCTGGCGGGCGAACAGACAGTGGCGAAGCTTCATATAAATAGTTGGGCGGGCCAGGTGGGCTAAGTTGAAGAAAATTGTTATTGGGATGGCCTTCCATGCCCCTAGGCAAACGCATTTTAACGGAGGTGGTACCTAGCGGAGGAGAGCTCCTATACGCCGCTCGTGTGCGCCCGATCGTCGCGGCTTCGCTGAAGCGACGCGCAACCGGGCCGGCCCAATTATCACCCGTCTAGCGAAAATTCGAAAAAAATAAGCTCACGCGTGGGATCGAACTCCTGACCTCATTGTGGATTCTAGCGTGCCTGGCCAGCCGAGCTAGCGACGTACAACAATTTAAGTTCAGCGCCAGCCTTAAAGTACGAAAGCCAGCGCCAAATCCTTTTTAAAAAAATCAATATTTTAATGATATATGTTGAAAAAAATTTAAAATAGAGTGACCTTTTCTGTAAAGAAACACTGAAAAAATTTCAAGTACACAAATGAACATTTTTAGTATACATTGAACATTTTTTTAATACACGATGAACAATTTTTTCATACACAATGAACATTTCGTAATATACGTTGAACAATTTCATAATACACGCTGAACATTTTTATAATACACGATGAATCTTTTCATAATATACGATGAACATTTTCTGAATATAATGAACTTTTTTTTCATACACAATGAACTTTTTATATAATACGCAATAAAGAGAAGAAAAACAGAAACAGAAAATAAAAAGGAAAGATAAAGGAAAAAAATGAAATAAAAAAGGAACCAAAACAGAAAAAAAAATGGAACAAAACAATAGAAAACCGGATGAAACAGTGGAAAAACTGGAAGCAAAAAACCATAGAAGAAAAACGAAAAAAAAACCCGTAAGGAACAGAGAAGGAAGCAGCAGCGGGCGAATCAAACTAAACGCAAATCCCTTTATGTGGGCCGGCCCAACCGGAGGCTCGCCTCAGCGAAAGCGGAACGTTCTGACGCTAACGAGCGTCAAATAGGATTTGCCCTAGCGGAGGGTGTTGGCACTAAGCATTGTTAGCATAAGAGCAACAGTCCTGTCGTCCGCTAGTGACGGCCTCTCGCTATTTCTAGCGACTTCTTGGCGACTCTGTTCGTGACCTCGTCGGCGATTCTTGTCGTTCAGTCTCCATTAGAATCCACAAATTCGTGCCATATTCTTCTCATCCCTCTCAACCCGTGTTCACACTTCAGCCCTCCTATGGCAGCAGCTTGAGAGCCCCTTTCAGATCTGAGGAGGAACAACTGAGCAAGGAAGTGAGGATCACAAATTCAAAGGGAGAGAGAGAGAGCAACAAATCGGAGTTTTGGTGTGAGGTGGCAGTGGTGTTTGGAGGCGTTCAGGGGGGCTTGGTTCAGGGAGTCCCAGTAGATCCAGACGCAATGGGGGACTCAGGAACCACGTCTTTGGAAGGAGTTCAACGGAAATTCAAGAACTTGCAGCTCTCTGAAGCTGAGAAAAAGGGAACCAGGATTGGCAAGAAGAAGGCGTGCTCCTCGTAGGGAAACAAGCCACAGGTTGTAGGTAAACTTCTCTCGAAGAGGCTGGTTACATTAAAAAAAAATACACTTCTGTGATGATACGTGTTTGTCACAATAGGTCACGTTTTCTGTCATGCATGTACATCCATGACGATTTTATTACAGAATCAAAATATATAGTCATAGCTGTGCTGTCGTAGAAGTGTTCCATGACATTACCAAAATTATCATCTCGAAAGTATCCACTTCCATGACGATAAATCACGCGTCATAGAAGTGCTTTCGTCAAGGGTGACCGACACGTAGCATCCATCGTAACGGGTCGTCGTTAAGCTATCGGGTTCCGGTTTGGATCCGTTAAACCATTAACAACGCGGACCATTGGGGATTTACCACGTGTAAAATTCTTATTCGCTGACAGATCCACGTGTCGGCCCGGCATTCGGACAGTTGTCATCTAGCGAATGGACGGAACGCGCCTGTGATACGTCGACACGTGTCTCGGCCCAACAGTGGCCCATTCAGGTTAAAAGGCCGTGCCTGTCAAAATAAGCGGGCCGACCCATTAGCGGCCTACTTGAGTCAGGCCCATTTACAAGCACGACCCATACAAGTTACACAGAATCGGCTCATCAAAGGCCCATTCTAGATTTGACAATTTCCAGCCCATCGTTAGTTTTAGCCCGTTAACGGCCCGCTACGTCTTTGGGCCCAATTGTGGCCCGAGCTTCTTTCGGCCTGTTAGGAGCCCAGCGTCAGTTCCAATCGGTAACGGCCCGGAACGTCTTTCGACCTTTTCTCGGCCCATTCCGTAGTAGGGCCAATTCTAGCCCGCTGTGACTTTAAGCCTGTCCTCGGCCCATTCGGTAAATGGGCCAACTCCTAGCCCATTTTGTCTCTTGGCCTGTTAACGGCCGACACAACAGTTGGGCCTTTGACTTTAGGCCCATTAGGGGCCCATGTTCCGCGGGCATCAATTCAACCCAACGCGACTTTCGGCCTGTTAAAAGCCTAGTTTGCAAATTGGGCCTCCTTTGGCCCATAACACTTTCCGCCTCTTACTAGCCCGTAAGGTAAAAGGGCCGAGACAAAATTGACATGAATTTTGGCCTGCTAGAGGCCCGCAGGCCATTTCCATTTATACGTCCCTATAGAGCTTTTGGCCTGTTAACGCCCTGCTAAGAGTCGTTGTTACGATGGGCCACATCATTTGGGATCCACTTAATATTATTTTGACCAGCCCAATTAAGGCCTTGCTACACATGTTTGTTCGTTTGTATGGCGTCCAGGAAATGCTTGAGCGTGTTGGCCCCCGTTTCAATGATATAGCCTATTCAAGAATTATCCTACTATATACTATCGTCTCTAAAAAACATACTGAAAGTGCTAGTTATCGACTAGAGGGGGGGTGAATAGGAGATTTTTATGAAAGTCTTCAAAACATGGGAGTTTCAAAGACAAACAATAGAAATGAACCTATGGATATGCAGCGAAAGGTAGACTACACTAGACAAGCCATAGTCAAGTATTCAATGAAGTGAAAGCACGAAGACTATTAGCAGCTAGGCAATATGGATCAGGATGGAAGATAGTATGAAGCCAAATAGCACAAGTCGACACACAGTGAAGTCAAACAGATAATGCAAGCAGGCAATGACTTCACGAAGACAAACTGTAAGTAAAGAGAAGGAAGAGATAGAACCAGTAGCTTGGAGAGGACAACGATTTGTTGTACCAGTTCCAGTTGTTGTGACAACTGTACGTCTGGTTAGGGAGGCTGAGATTAAACTCAGAAGACCGCATCTTCACCTTATTCCCCTTGAGCTAAGGACACTTAGTCCTCGCCCAATCACTCTGATAAGTCTTCAAGGTAGACTTCCAAACCTTCACAGACTTTGTTCACCGGCAATCCACAATGACTCTTGGATGCTCAGAACGCAATGCCTAACCAGATGGAGGATTCAGAATCCTCAAGTGT
This sequence comes from Triticum aestivum, assembly GCF_018294505.1. Lineage (NCBI taxonomy): Eukaryota > Viridiplantae > Streptophyta > Magnoliopsida > Poales > Poaceae > Triticum > Triticum aestivum. Next base: position 736,549,228 of record NC_057803.1, on the reverse strand, counting down.
AACAATTCTTCAGGTCATGCAGACAGAAAGACTTCCGTGATGCCTAACACTCTTTGGCTCTGGGTATTTAGGGCTTTGTCCTCGCAAGGATCTTTCTCTCAAAGGCTTCAGAGGTGGGTTGCTCTCAAACGACAAAAGCCGTGCACTAACTCTGAGCAACCACCAATTTACGGTGTAGGGGGTGGGCTATTTATAGCCAGGAGGCAACCCGACCTGATTTGTCCGAAATGACCCTGGGTTACTAAGGAACTGACACGTGTTCCAACGGTCAGATTTCAAACACACGCGGCAGCTTGACTTGGCTTACAAGTAAAGCTGACTTATCCGCCTCTGGATAAGATTTGCTCTCATTGTCTTCGCTCGAAGACATAGGATTTGGTTGAGCATCACTTCAGTCACTCTGACTTTGTTCACTTGGACCCCACTTAACAGTGCAGTGGTTCCTATGACTCAACAAAGAATAAAAGGAAACAACGAAACAACTAAGTCTTCGCGTTCCATAGTCTTCATGCGATGTCTTCTTATGTCATAGTCTTCAACATGAATAGCTTCACAGACCACCATTGTCTTCAATGTCTTCACACATTTTTAGGGGTCATCTTCGGTAGGTAAATCGAATCAATGAGGGACTACTACCTGCGTTATCCTGCAATTCTCACAAACACATTAGTCCCTCAACCAGGTTTGTCGTCAATACTCCAAAACCAACTAGGGGTGGCACTAGATGCACTTACAATCTGTCCCTTTTTGGTGATTGATGACAAACTGGTTGAAGTTTTCAACGGGGATAAAAGTATGTGAAATTGTAAAGGATTAAGGTATTGTCTTCATAAGTAGCAAAGGCTCCCCCTGAAGATGTGCATATAAGTATTTTGCTTTTGAATGCAAATGCACATGGCAGGTTGTTGTGGAGATCCTCTTCAACTTATGAAGACAATTCATCATGCCTGAAAAGATATAAGCTAGGTAATGACATGCATAATGGAAAATGGACGTCTGCGAAATGACTTCGTGCAGAATTTATCATCGCACATGCGGAATTTATCATCGCATCACATAGTTGACGAGAAAAGGTAGCAGACGGCCATCAAGTTTAAGTGTTACAACTCAAAGAACCAAATGTATCAAAAGCGAGAGTTGTAAGCACGTGGGCAAAAGTATAGCAACCAGCCATATTAACCTTCTTGAAGACTATCAACTCATATGCTTCTCCCCCTTTTGTCAGTAAGAACCAAAAAGGTTTGAAGACATAGAGCCTCTACTCGTTCCCATGAGGAGTAGGTGAAGGAGCGGGGTCAACGTTGGAGTCAGGTGGTGCAGAAGAACTTGGTGCAGTGTTGATTCGAGGCAAAGTTGTAGCTGGCAAAGTAGCATCATCTTCATCATCAATAACTCTGGCATTAACAGTCGCCGCTGAGGATGAGTAGTCAGAGTCTTTTAGTGAGGGAGTGCTACGCAAGACAGCGTTTCTGGGAGGAGTGGAATCAAACTTGAATCTCTCTGTGAAGCCATCTTGTTGAAGATCATCTTCAGAGCTCAGCAATGTCAGACTCTTCCACGACCGCCGACATGTTTCATGAGTGACAAAAGCATTCTTGGTGGCAATATTGTTAATGCGATTGACATCCACCAAGAGGCTTTGCATATGACATTTCAGCCAGTCGTGATGCTTATCCTGTTTTGATGCAAGGCAACGAGAAGCTCTCGGTCATTGAGAACTCAAGATTGCTTCCAAGGCTTTGAGCAATTGTGCTTTCAGTGGCTTCAGTATGGGCATGATGAGGTGCACGTGAATTGCCAGCCAAAGGATAAATACGAGTTGCAGCCAGAACTCCTTCAATGGGTTGAGTGAAGCTTTGGGGATCGACATTGTGAAGATAAATTGGCTCCTTGGCAGGCTCTGGGTATATGGCTTCGACAGACATGTCAACCTCTACCAAGAATATGAGATGATTGCACGCAGAAGGTTGATAGTTGATAGCTGACACTACAAAAAAAAGACACATCCGTGACATTTTGGGCCGAACAAATTTTTTTCCTGTCATACATATGACACTTCTATGACAATAATTGTGACAAAATCGGTATCATCATAGATGTGGTGGGCTCCTACTTCTATGACAAAAAATCATGACAGAAAATGGGCTTTTCGTCCTGGGCGGGCCGGAGACGTAGCTGCATGACATTCTTTGGGTCGTCCATGACAGAAAAAACCGTGGTAGAAGCGAGGGGGATGAAAATTTCGGGGAGTTGCCGGTTACGGTGGGAGGTCGGGGGCCGAGCGATGCGCGTTTCTCTCGTACACGTGTGAGGCGCTGGCTCTAACTGAACCCGAGCGAGGCGTTGGGCTCTAACTGAACCCGAGCGATTGCACTGCAGGCTACGCGTTATTGAACCCGAGCGATCGATCGATGGCTGTTAACTAAACCCGATGGAGCGATTCCTTCGCTACTGCTGCTAACTAAAGCTGATCGATTGGATGAACAGTGAGCGTTGCCGGAGGGGTTGGATGAACAGTGAGCGGTGGCATTGCCTCTGGATGAATAGGACCCCGTGGTTTGGAGGGCTGGATGAACAGTAGACGGTGGAGGGGTGACCGTGGAGGGGTGGTTGAACAGGACCCCGTGGTGTGGAGGGCTGGATGAACAGTAGTCGGTGGAGGGGTTGTTGAACAGTAGCCGGTGGAGTAGCGCGCGGTGGAGGCTGGATGAACAGGAGCCCGTGGAGGCTGGAGGAGGTCGACGGTAGCCCATGGAGGCTGGAGGAGGTCGACGGTGGAGATGAACAGTATCCCGTGGAGTCCCGTTTTGCAGTACGCCACACCCCTCCCGATGAACAGGACTCCCGTTTCGACCGTAGGAGGTCCTTTTCATCCGTTATGCGGTACGCCACACCCCTCCTGATCAACAGGACCCCCGTTTCGACCGTAGGAGGTCCCTTTCATCCGTTTTGCGGTACGCCACACCCCTCCTGATCAACAGGACCCCCGTTTCGACCGTAGGAGGTCCGTTTCCTCCGTTTTGCGGTACGCCACACCCCTCCCGATCAACAGGACCCCGTTCTGAACGTAGGAGGTCCGTTTCCGCCGTTGTGCGGTACGCCAGGCCTCGTTTCCATCGCCTGTTCCGTCCAAGCCCTCCCGATGAACACGACCACGCATTCCGTTCCGACCCAGCCGGTTGGCTCCCCATGAACACGACGACGACGTTGTTTCTCCATTCCGCCCCAGTCATGTACGTATGTGAGAGTAGGCGTTCGAGACCCTGCCCGTATGTATGTACGTGGTCGTATTTTCTTTCTTGTACCCTCGCCATTGTACGTACGTGTACATGCTACATGCACGCCTCTACTACGACACGTGCGCGCCTCTACTACAACACGTGCGTGCCTCTACATCGACCAGTATATACATACACTTTCGCGACCAGAATGACAACGCTACGTACGCTTCGACCAGGTGGGTCCCGACTGTCAGGCACTTCCTTGTCTGCGAAGATGTAGCTGGTGGGTCCCAGCAGTCAGGGGGGCGAATCGTTTTGATTTTTTTTGCCTGGACGCACTTCCTTGCGTGCGAAGGTGTAGCTGGTGGGTCCCAGCAGTCAAGAGGGCAACGTTTTTTTCGCGAAATACGGTGGCCCGTCCGGTGGGTCCCTGTTGTCAGGTGGAGGAATCATTATTTTCCTTGCCGCGGCCGTGGACCCAGCTGTCAGCCTCTCAACGTATAGTCCACGTCCGATGGAAGTCGTTCCTTGACCATGTTGATCACGCCGCGCCGAGAGCACCAGGGCGGTGGACGACGGCGAGGCCTAGGAAGGGGACGACGCGGAGCCGGTGAAGACGCGGCAGTGGATGCCCACGCGGAGAGGAGTATGGGTATTCACTCGTTCGGCTGTGGTGTGAGGCTACCATCGCCGCAGGGCCTGGCCTAAGGTGGGAATAGTAGGGGGTGGTGAGGCCCCCACGGCAGCACAGCCGACCACTGGAGGCAGGATCAGGCAGCATGACCGGCGCTACTTTGGGCGGCTGGAGCAAGAATACCAGAGGTTGAAGAAGCACTACGGCCGTTGGATGGACATCGTACGGTCACTGGAGCTAGAATCGTTCATATTGACTAAATTGACAAAGCCCTCCGTCCCCGTCAACTTAGTAGGCCCACAAGTTAGCTTCCCACCAAGGCGAGTCCCAGCTAGCAGGGGGAGTATTCATTTTTTTGTGCGTAATAAAGAAGCACTTCTGGTGGGTCCGAGCTGACAACGGGGGGACCGTTTTTTTTGTGAAATACGGTGGCCCGTCTGGTGGGTACCAGCAGTCAGGGGGGAAACGTTTTTTTCGCGAAATAAGGTGGCCCGTTCGATGGGTCCCTGCTGTCAGGTGGAGGAATAATTATTTTGCGTGTAATAAGGAGGCACTTCCTTGCGGCCGCCGTGGACCCAGCTGTCAGCCTCTCCACGTACAGTACTCTTCCGATGGAAGTCAGTCGTTGACCACGTTGACCACGCCGCGCCGAGAGCACCAGGGCGGTGGACGACGGCGACGCCTAGGAAGGAGATGACGCAGAGCCGGGGAAGACGCAGCAGCGGAAGCCCGCGCGGAGAGGAGTACGAGGGTTCACTGGTTCGGCTGCGGTATGAGGCTGCAGTCGCCGCAGAATAACAGGGGTGTGGGTGAGTGGAGGGATGGCCTGACCAGCGGTGGGAGTAGTATGGGGGTGGTGAGGCCTCCGCGGCAGCACAGCCGGCCACGGGAGGTAGGAGCAGGCGGCACGACCGGCGCTGCTTTGGGCGGCTGGACCAAGAAGACCAGAGGTTGAAGAAGCACTACGGCCGTTGGATGGACATCGTACGGTCACTGAAGCTAGAATCGTTTATATTGACTAAGTTGACAAAGCCCTTTGTACGCTCCAACTTAGTAGGCCCACAGGTCAGCCTTCGAAACGGTGCGCCCCAGATGTCAGTGGAGGAATCATTTTTTGGGCGGCCGAAGCTAAGAATATCCGAGATTGAAGAAGAAGCACGACATCCGTTGGATAGACATCCAACAGCCACTGCTGCTAGAACCGTGTGTTGACTATAATAAGTTGACAAAGCCTTGCATACGCGTCAACTTATTTTTTTAGGGGACGCGTCACTTAGTAGGCCCACAAGTGTGTGGCAGAGTACTTATAGCCCATTTGCGTTTTGTAAGAATGTACAACCCATTTTTGAATTCTAATGGAATTTACAACAGCCCATTTACAGTTCGTTAAAAGTACAACCCATTTTCTAGCTAGGACAACGATTAATAATTTCAACCAACCCTTGAAGACAGAATTCAATAAAATTTCCCACATTTTGATGGGATCCGAAATATTTTTATCCCGAAATTTCTATTCAGATTAAATATAAATTTGTATTACGTAAAAATCCAACGAAACATTGCGCGCCCAACAATGAAAATTTAAGATTTTCAAAATCCATAAATAATATTTTATAAACTAATTTCGTGTTTGGTGCATTTTTTTATAGTTACTGCCCAGTTTTTATAATTACATCACATTTATTATTTTTAAGCCCATTTTTCTGTTAAGCCTAATGCATCCCTCGTAGGAAAGATTTGCAGTACAGCAGGGCGGAGAATAACAACTTGACCTTGCCTGGGTATTCCTCAAAAAGACGTATAGCTGGGCTAGCTATTTTCATCTTGAAAAAAGTAGTATCTGGGCTGGATATCTTGCCTGGGCTAGACGGGCCACAGCCCGCCCAGTTAATACCCTGCTCTCCTCTAAACAACAACAAAATCATCGCCAAGAAAAACTCTACAGTGCTCACGCCTCAAAAACACAAATACTGCTCGAGCTGCTTGGTCCCAGCTGTCGGCCGCACCTTGTGCAATTCTCTCGTTTATATTGAATACATAGGTTGACAATGGTGTGGGACCGTGATGTCAGGAAACCAGGAGAAAGCAAAAAATATATAGTTGTACATAATAAGGAGGCACTTGCGTACGTACGGCTATGGCCCTAGTGGGTCCCTAGTGACATCCAGTCAAAATAAAGTCATCTGCTGAATCCACATGTTTGTTGACCATGTTAACAATGCTCGGCACCACAGCGAGCGCAACAACTCGAAGGACAACGGAGAGGGCCTCGCGGGCCCTAGGGAGGTCTGATACAGCGCCCGCTGCTCATTCAGGAAGCCAGGATCATCGGACACCTATGAGCACCTTCGAGAAACTGAGATGGCATGAAATGGTAAGGCCGCGCTTGGGAGCTCTGGTTTATTTCAAACCTGTATTAACATACAAGTGTAATTTACTCGTTATCGAAAGGCCCGAGATCTGTAAGTAAAACCGGCGGGTTATGCGTGTAATTTGAGAGACCAGTGTATATTTTACGAGCACTGCTATATGGACGACATTACCAGACGATACATGCACGACGTGCGTATCATGCCATCCATGGGCATGGCTGAAACAGCAGCTAACAGTTGGATTAGCAATCGTCTGAGTGTCGTTCAACGTTTTTATCGTGTGTGAAGTACTTCCGATATTTTACTAGTCGAAATCGACCAACCAAGCGCCTTCGCCCGAGACCATCTGCTTTAATTTACAAGCGTTAGTTTTACGATCCAATCACGGCCTAATATCATGAGTTGGTCGGAAGATCATATGGTTTCACGTCTAACCTACCCGACATGTCGTATAGGCTATGAATGAAACATCAGACGATGAACTTATTACGCACGGAAACAACAGAAGAGGATGATCTTCTTAACAAGCAAAATCACTGGCATTAGATCGACATGCAAAACAATATGAAGCATTATTCTCAGGAGGCACGGTGAACAGCTCGTGATGCCGCATGACACAACATTCCAAGCTCAACTTTGCAATCAAACACAAGGCCTGGCATTACATAGACAATATTCAGAACAAACTCTTAACACAGGAATATCTCAGCAGAGTAACTATTTACTTCTAAACTGAACACAGGAATAGGAAAAAGCACTCGACGCTGCTCACAGCAAGGGCGTCCCACTCAAAAATATCAAATACATGTCTTCTGGCTAACATGAATGAGCAAATTTTGACAAGGTTTTCCAATTCCAATATATTAAACTAGCGTCTTCTTGCTAACATCAATGATTAAACTTTGACAAGTTTTTCTCATTCAAAACATGTAATGCCTATGATCGTGTCCTGTCGTAGATTCTTGTACTTGTTTGGGCACTTTTTGCCCAGGGCACTCCATCTGTTGTTAAATTGCCAATGGTCTCTGTAGACTAGTCATGTCACCGGTGTCTAATAATACTCTGTAAAGCTTGTCGGTCATTCCTTCTGTAATGTACCGCAACCAGTGACTGCTTCTTTCTGCAAAGTGGAACGACCAACTGGACCCAGTAACGCAACAGTTTGCCTTGGACACATTGGCTCCTTTTGTGCAGTTCAATTAAAATCGAAGTCGGAATAAAACCGAGCTTTAATTTTGATATCCCTGTAAGCAACAATAGGTATAAGGGAAACAATTACTGAGAAATAATGGTTGATGACTTGTCTTAATGAGAAACAAAGCAGGAGAGTAGCAATTCTCCATCAGTGTGATTCATTCATATTGACTGAGACATTATCTTAACAATGCCTTGTTTCAACATGTATAAAGAACGACAAAGCAGAAAAGTACCATTCCTAAAACAATGCAACTGATTCATTTTTAAAGAGACATTATCTTAACAATACCTTGGTTAAACATGTAGAAAGAACTACAAAGCAGGATAGTACCATTCCTAACAAGTGTTGCAGTTTTGAACTAAGATTCAGTAGTTAATTAATTCAGAGAGTGGCATTGCTTAATTTTACCAGCGGCATTAGATTAACGAAAAGCATAAACAGTTCCAGGGGAGAGTGGGTGCAACAACAATATGTGCTTCCATCTACTTATAAAGGGGGTAATGCAGAGTTTGTTGTAACAAAGCAACAAGCATCATGTCTGGGTTGGTCCCATTTTTGTTCACTACTTAATGGGAAAAGACAACAATACAATAGCTTCAATTCAACATTTATTTAAAACAGTACCAATACAGGTAGCACAACATCTCAAAGCACACTGCACAATCATGTGGATGAAGGTTTGTACTGACCTTTCATGAGAACACCAGGATAAAATACGAATCTGCTAACACGAATAGGAAATCCAATCTCCTTTTGTGCAGTTGCACTGATCAAGAAAAGTGTTTCGCGTAGCAAAGCAAAATTTCGCAATAGCAACAAGTTGAATAGATATCATGTGGTTGAGACCAAGATTTGAAACAACTCGATAGGAACACTATAGACAAATCTCGATCTCCTTTTGTGCAGTTCCACCAAAATTAAGCAAAGTCACCGGTGTGACATTCAAGTTGAACTACACAAAACACTCTTAAAACATAAGTGTTTCGAGTAGCGAAGCAAAATGTCGCAATAGCAACAAGTTGAATCGATACCCCTGTTTTAACAGAGGCAAAAAGGAAACAATTACTTGCCGATAAAGGAGGATGAAACAAACGGTGACAGAAAGAAGCATCTAACTTATCTTGGATGGAAAACAAAGTAGGATAGTAGCATTTCTAAAACGGTTGCATTGATTCATATTAACAGAGACACTCTCTTGAAACAACATTCGTTAAAAAATGTAATTTACTATTAACAGTGGCATTACTTCAATTTTCCGGCGACATTCTTAGATTAACAACAGCAATATAGCTGTATGGGACATGCTAGCACCATGTGCGTCCACACGTATAAATGGGTGATGCAGAGTATGTAGCCAAGCAGCATATCTGTGTTGGTCCCATATTTGTTCTCTTTGAACTTTTTTCCTATGTGAGGGGGTTCCTTACATATGTGTGTACTGGGTTACCCCCTTTTTCCCTTTTCGACCAACAAAGCGGCTGGATAGCCAGTCTATACTACTTTTCCTCCCTCCTTTCCTCATTGAACCACGTCCTAGATTCATGCTCCACCCCACCGCACCTTTCTTTCCTCTTTGAACCAAGACATAGATTTGACTACAGATCGAAAAAGATCCACATGCAGCTAGAGCAACGATGGTTTCAGAGAAACTTATACCTTAGGGTCGTCGGGATGTGGCAAGGCGTGCGGCGGGAGGCCGGATCTGCCCACACTATGTACGACAGCGAGGAAGAAGGGGTCGGTGGCCCTCCCGCACAGGCGCTGGGTGAAAAAGAACAGCGCAGCCGGCAGTGGATTGCCTCCCTCGCTGAAGGCGATAGAGTTAACATTGCACCTCCTCCCCTTCCTGGTGCGACGGGATACAGACGCCTCCTTCACCAGCTGTGAGGGGGGAGAGAGAGACAAGAGGCCAACGCAGTCTTGTTTAGATCTGGTGAAGAGAGGGTGAGAGACTGTGAATATAGCAAACCCTAGCAAATGAACGCCGAGCCTCCAGCGTGTAACATATATGTATTGCGGCGAGCGTGTGGAGAGTGCAAACCCTAGCGAACAAGCGTTGAGGCTCCCGCTTATATATATACTAATGTAGTAAGGACTGAGCTCCGGTGCCTTCACTCCATCTGCTTTTGGCTGTATGATAGGTGAGCCAGCCACCTTTTGGACCCACCTGTCATAAAACCAAAGTCAGGTGCACTAAGTCAATGAAGCTGCGTCCATATAGTACTCTCGTGTGTATATGACTAATATATAGTGGAGTGGTTTTCTTATTCTCTCCATAACAATCGTTTTAAATTGCGTAAGTACGAAACGAAACTCTTTATTTAATGTACAGTGAAGAAAACTAGTACTACTTCCGATGAACTAACGATCCACGCCCACGCATCCTGGTCGCACTTCCTGTCCTTCACGTGTGGTACACTACCCTCCCTTAAGTGAACAACCACACATGCGCCAAATTATCGGAAACATGTGTGAGTGTGTACAAATAAAGAATTTTAATTTCAATTATCGGAAAGGTTTGAGAGTATTACAAAGTTTGACTTCAGTCAAATCTAATATGCGGAGTAAATAAAAATGGAGGACTACTGCGTCCATCCGGGTTTTTAGTCCACACCATTTTTAAAATCAAATTTAATAGCTGGACAAATAAAATTACAGGGGATGTGGAGACAAACTTGTGAGAAGGCTTAGAAATCAATACAAAACTTATGCTCTTAGTACCAACGTCGATCCTTCTCCGAGGAAACATTTGGTTCATAGCCAATTGTGTGATAAAATTGCACCAACGTGAAAGACGACTACGTCTCCAACGCAACCAAGGTGAAATGATGAAGGATATCATCTTTGTGCGTAACAAGCAAAGAGCACTGTCGGTCAATTTTTTAAGGGTCTGTCTAGGACACATCTAGATGTCTAAGTTGATGTCCACTCTGTTTGTGGTCTATTATTTTTGTCCTAGTTTTTTTTGTTTCTTGTTGCCACATTACATACTTGTGGGAGCTTAGATGTGATATCCTTAAATAACATCTAGATGTGAATTAGACAAACTGATTTTCTAACATACCAACAAAGAAAAGTCGATCAAAAACACGCCCCCGCTTCCAGGTCGCGAGAGTCATCGCGCACACACACATAGACATAGACATGCATATCCGTGTTTACGTAAAATTCCATTTCCATCTCCATCTCCAATCATATTTGTCCAACTGGCACATTATTTACGTTGTTAATTATATACGCAACAATATTAACGTACAACATCTCTTGTTTGCGCACGTCCAGACCGCTGCCACAGCCGGTCCTGACCAACCCGAACCCTCTTCATCACCCGCACGTGCTTCCCGTCCGAAACAGTCAGTGCCGCATTCATGCCCAGCCAGAGCGGACGCGACCTCTCACTGGTGCCAGCATTGAAGCGGCGCGCCGGCAGAGAGAGCGTCGCCCGCGCCGCTTCCGGGTGCACGCAGCTGCTCCGCGTTCAAAGGTCGCAATAGCCGGCTACAACATGCATGTAAAAAGTTCTTGGGAGTCCATGCTACAGCTAGCTGTCCTCCCCCAACTGGTCAATCTCTTCCAGTAGTGCTAGTACTACTCCATGGCGCGATCCATCAACAAGCAGGCGGGAAAGTTATCGTATACTGGGTTTGCAGCGAGTGGCATGCCGAGCGACCGTGTGGGGTCGAGCCGTGGAGGAGGGTGAGACACGAACACGACATACGTGATTTAAACGTTGGTTTTGCTCGATGGTGCAATCCAACGAAACGAAACGTTGGTTTCTCTACGTTTCCATTTTTTTCCGGAAAAACGGAAACTTTCCACTCCATTTTTATTCCTATTCCAAGGTTGCCCCGTTACAACATTCCATCAAATACAAAGGAAAACTAACACGCATGCTAATGCATCTCAATGATTCACAGATCATAGCCGATATTTACTTCACAACTAAAGAAAAAAGTTGTGAGAGCGTGTATGAAAGAAAAACTATTGATGGGGTCACTACGACTTAAACCCTAAACCCTAAACATGATTTAATTCCCTGGCCAGGTAGAACCTATCGAACGAAAGATGGCTGGCACCCTCGGATCATACGATGCTTTTGTGCAGTTCCACTAAAATCGACATGAGCATCCCTGATGGCAAAGATATTGAAGAAGTGTGATTAGAATAATAGTACTGGCACTAGTTCATGAGACATAAACTCATCACAAGTAGAAGCCGGTAGAAGTAGAGAAAGATCGACATGGAGATGGAGCTATGGCAGTGGAGCAAGCCGGCTCCAAAAGGAATATGGACTACATGGGACGTCGGGCTGTACCTAGAAGGGCGGTTGGGACGCGGCATCGGCCCATACAGCGGTGACCCCCGATTGGGACGCACCGACTGTGGGTTTTCTCGCTCGCCGATGTCGACCGCGTCTACGCAGAACATTGTTCCCTTCCCCCAGCTGCGGGATCAGGCCCGTCGTTCTATGCTTGTGAAGAGAGCAACCTTAGCAAGTAGGCTTGTAGCTTAGGCTCTTGCTAGTGTATATATAGTGGTTTTCTTTTTCTCTCCATATCAACCATTTTATATTGCGTACGTGTCATTCAAGAGTGAAATGATGGTTGCTTCTTCTGACTAACTTACTGTGTGATTAACTGCTCCTTAGTGCCCCTACACGTACCCCCCTACGTGTATGCAACAGTCACGCATACACATGGACGCAAAAACGCGCGCGATGCCCTAATGCATGCATGTCCGAGTACACGACGGAACACACATGGTCACGCTAAGTGCTCAACCTACACGTGCATGCACACACATACTCAGTCAGGGTTAGCTAGTGACCGTATAAACACCGGAAAATATATATATTGAGCACAATGAGCATATTATGAAGTCCACTGACCGTATTTTTACAAATATATAGTGACAGACAGTGTATTTATCTCGTTTGAAATTAATCCATATTAACCGGAGAGGAGGCAGTATGGACTAGCATTACTTGCGCGCGGTGGCTCGCGGGACAAGGAGAAACTTTTGACTAATGCAAGCTCTCCCTCGCTCAGGCAGTGGACGTGCAACAGTTAATTCGGTGTCAGATTGCCAGAAGCATACACTATACTACTAGTGCTACTATTGTTTGACTTCCCGAATAGGCGAACAGCCAAGAGCAAAGTTTACTAGTACTAGTACTACTAATATAGTCTATAAAGGTACGTACTATACTAGTACTAGGAACCGGATGGAGGAGCGTCTGCACTCTTATTATAATTTTAAAATGTGATAAAGCAATCTTCAACACATTTGGTTCTCTTCGAGGGTTCTTGCATGTGATAATGGAAGTTGATTGCATGGAACACTCGCCACAATTCTCGCTTAATTCTGGCTCATATCCTGTTACAAATAGTAGCGCTCGGTAATATTTCCTCTTTTTTTTGTTATTCAGCATGTAAACAGGTCAGCAAACCTTGCGGTGCATCTTCGTGCGAACCGTGCTTGCTGCACTTTGAATATGGCCGAGAGCTGGCTTGATGAAACACCTCGCTTCGTACTTCTTTTTTTGTGGGGTATCTCGCTTCCTAGTGACCAGTGTCTTGGCTGATCGTCCAAAGAATGCTTATATATGAATAAAGCTCTCTCATTTACCCGCAAAAAAGATTAAGCCATATTAACCGGAAAGGAGGGAGTATGGACTAGCACTACTTTTTGGTGTGTCCCGTCAACTCGCTGAACAAGGAGAAGCTTGCAGGACAAGGTGAAGCTCGCTTACGCCTTTTGACTAATGCAACCTACCCTCGGTGGACATGCATCAGTCCATACGGTGTCAGATTGTCAGAGGCATACACTGTAGTACCCAACATGCGGAGTACCATCATTGTTCGACTTCACGAAGAGGCGAAGAGCCAAGCGCAATAGTACGACTACTACTACTACTAGAACCGCATGGTGGAGCGTCTGTATTCTTATTTTTTTATCTCTGATAAAGTACACGTTTATTCTGGAGAAGGGCGGAAAACGGCAGCCCAACATGTATTGAATGATATTGATCAACCAACCATGCTCGAATATAGCTTGGCCTCCATGCGAACCCATCTGTGTGTTCTCGCTCCTCGTCTCTCTCAAGAAACGGTGGGTTGGCTCTTTGCTGTCATTTGAGATCAGTTTGCTCGCACTCCTGTCCCACATGTCAGTGATATGCCAAGAGGAGGTGCGTTGACCGACTAGCCATACGCGTACTTGGTTTTGAACCTTCATACTACTCCTCCCTCCGTCACAGTTTACATGGCGCGCTTCATTATGATGCATTTCTCTCAATGCATTTCCACCACCAGAGAGAATTTAGACGTGTTTGGTTTAATGCTCAATTAATTAGGGCGTGGTAACCGCAATCAAGTCCACAATTTTCTCTCCATGTACTCTATACTACTCCTACGGAGTGGAGTAAGTGCATGCTGTGTGTACCCGGGGTGGAAGCACTGCATGCATGTGTGTACGCATTATTCCCTCTAGTAATAGATGCCGTGCTATAACTACCAATGCTAGGCCGATCGCTAGTCGCCTTGGTCCCACAGATCTTTTTTCTTTTTTCTGAAGTGCGCTGTATAAACAGTGACGAATGGAGTAGTATGAGAGGATTCAAAGAAGAGCGTATTGATGGTTGCTTCTTCAGAGCAACTTACAGTGGGAAAGGTGGAGCTTACAATTTGACTGCTCATTACTCACTATTAATGCGGCGCAACAACCGGGCTGAGTCTCCCATGCGGTTGTGCACTACCCCCCCGGTTCTTAAATATACTCCGGAGTATATTTTTCTTTCTAGAGATTTCAACGAGTGACTACTCAAATATTTGTCTTTTTAGAGATTTCAAATGGACTGGCACATATGGATGTATATACATATTTTAGAGTGTAGATTATCTCATTTTTCTCCGTATATAGTCACTTGTTGAAATCTCTAGAAAGACTAATAGAATATTTAGGAACGGAGGGAGTACACATACGAAGCAAAATGCGTGAATCTACACTCTAAAATATGCCCGTTTGAAATTTGTAAAAAGACAAATATTTAGGAACAAAGGAGTATAATTTTATGCATGGCACATGGACCCGGATGATGAAGAGGCTTCTGGCAATGCTATCAAGCTTCCATCATTTGTTTACATAATTGACGTACTATACAAATAATTTTCCAGCGAGACATGAAATTGTACAATAGTGTGAGCTTTCAGCTTTTGTTTCGCGTGTCTTGCCAACGATGCTCTTTCGGAAACAATAAAAAACTAACTTCCTTGCTAATGCATGTCAATTATTAGCAGATCAGAGCTAATAATTACATCACAACTGAAGACAGAGTTGTGAGAAGGTGTTAAATTAAAATTGATCCATGCTTTCATTGGCAACAACGTCCCCCCAGCTCTGTCTAAATCAACAAGGCATGTTGGGAAAAAAAGTAGCTGTCTGGAGCATGCAACATTCCGATCATTTTGTGCAGTTCCACTAAAATAGAGCTTAGCGTCCCTGTTCCAAAGATATTAAGTGTGATTACGATAATAGAGGACTGCTGATGAAACAATAAAGACATAAATAGAAGCTGGTCACCTTTGTAGTCTCTCTTAAGACTAACTAGTTGGGGAAGATTAGGCTCGGAGTTGGATGAGGAGGATAGAGCAAAACCAATCTCCCTTTGTGCAGCCGCACTGAAATGTAGAGACGTTGCCCATGTGACATTTTAGTACAACTGCACAAAACACTCTTAAGAAAAAAGTGATTTGTGCAGTTAACCAAAAGGTCGCAATAGCAACAAGGTGAAATAGATAGCCCTATTTGCAAAAAAGAGGTAGAAAGGAAACAATTACTGGCAAATAACAGTTAATGACACATGCAACGACAAAAAGAAGCATATTCCTTGCCCTAAGGGAATATAACAACACGGTTGTGTTTGTCTAAAACGGTGTGAGGACGAGAATGCAATATGGAAAGTACGCTGGACGAGCTACATTTTGGGCAAAGAACTATGGAAGATCCACATGCAGCGACGTGGGAAGACGGGCAGTGGAGCAAGGCCGGAGGGGATACCTGGAGGTCGTCGGGATGTAACTAGGTGAGCGGCGGCGGGCGGAATCTGCGAGAAGGTGGCGTAGGCCCTGCCGCGCCAGAGCTTGGTTAGAGAGGACGGCGTGTACCGCAGATCGGGACGTGCTGCCTCGGCGCCGTCGAACGGAGAAACGATGCACTTCCTCCCTTTCCCCCGGTGGACGGGATGTGGCCGGATCAGTGACCAACGGTGAGAGAGAGAGAGGCCACCGCACTCCCTTTCCCCCGGCGGACGAGATGCGGCCGGATTAGTGACCAACGGTGTGAGAGAGAGAGGCCACCGCAGCCTTGTGTGAGATACTCTGAAGAGCGACAAACCAGGCACGCAAGGCTCCATTGTATATAGTGAGCAGACTACCTTTTTCTCCATAAAAATCATTTTATATTATGTGTACGTGCCATTGAGCGCTATAACTTTATTTAAAAATAACGCGGCAACGCGTCAAGTGAAACTTTGTTTCGTGCAGGCGTGGTACACGACCTCCCTAGGTAAACAACCGCTACAGGCGTTCAAATTAGCACGTGGGCTGCCATTTCATAAAGAAATGAGCTCCACCGTGTACCCGCGCGGGTGTGGCTGGGCACGAAGCGTGAGTACATGCACGGTGCACCTATTCTCTTCTTGTATACGTACACCACCTACGTGGGGTCGTGTGAGAGAGATACAAACCTAGAGAGATATAGTGTGTGGGTTCTTGAGAGTTTTTTTTTGGGGGGGGGGGGTCAATCAAAAAATGTAACATATGCAATGTGTGTGAAATAGAGTCCTGGATATAACATATATATAGAGGGGGCGATCCACGAGAAGAGAGTGGAGGTATCACCGGCTTGAGGTGTCTATAGAATCGGAAAGAGGGATGATGTGTGTGTGCGCGTGCGCGGTTGATAAAGAGTGCCATCGAATTTGTGTGTGCCCACATCAAAGATATAGAGTGGCTGGCCTACTGGAACGTGAGAGGGGACATGTGCAATTTGTCTCTGTGGCATGGATACCTACTTGCAGCGCTCGACTATCGGTGTGTGGTGGGGGAAGAGGGAGGCCCAATTAACTATAGAGGTACAATGGCTGGTATATGTGTGGAGGAGGAGATAGGCCTACCTCATGTATTAAGGAGATCAATCTGCCTCATGTATTAAGGGAGATCGATCGGCATCCATGCATATGTGCAGGAGAGGAATAAGGTTGGGAGAGATACAGAGCTCGAGTGTTGGAGGGGGTGGTAGTGGAGTTGCTTCTAACAAATGGTGGGATAGGCTTGCTAGAAAAACGGAGGGCACGCCCGCAATATCAATAAGAGAGGATATGGCTGCTTGTTGTCTGTGCAGATGCATGTGAGATACGGGTCAGGAGGCATGCATGAATCATGAGGGGGGACGATGTGGCTATGGTAAGCAGACATAACTACATAGGAAGATCAATCACCCTTTGTTAGAGAAAGGAGAGACATAACTTGTGAGGTACGTCGATCGATGGGGGGGGGTAGTTAAAGTCGATCCAGGTATATGTTGGGAGATCGATAGGTATACATGCATGTGTGTGTTCGAAGCAAACGAGGCACGAGGAGAAGGATAGAGATAGAGGGATGCATGTAGGAGGTGGTACGAGAGGCATACTATATCGAGTGGGGAGGAGTGTGCGAGTACGAGAACGATGAAAAGAGTGGTGGGAGTGAGGCATGGACGATGGCAAGAGAAGAGGGGAAGCTTGTGTTTGTAATAGGCACAACTGGCTAGAGAGGCATATCGATCGATGTGTGCCGTAAACAAGGAGCTGGGGGGCCTACACACACCGTGGGTGAACAACCTAAAGTGAAAGACGAATTTGCGCGATGGAGTTAGAGAATGTCGAGGGAGGGTGAGAGGGATGCGGGCGTGTGCATGCACAAGAGAAAGTTGGCGCTAGCTACAAAGATAAGAGGGTTGTGTGGGTGTAAAAGACGAATAGAGATCATATATACTTCATTATAAAAAGCGAATTCGGATATTTGAAGAATTTATTATAGTGTTTTAAACCGACGCATGTGTGAATATATATAACGGTGATACACATGGTGTGTTTATGAACATGTTATACTACATTTAGTATATTTTATCTCTACTCTTATAAAAAAACGGAGTTGTTGATGATGGTGTGCCTGCCATCGTGCATTATAGGCCGCCCGATTTATATCTGGCGGATAGCAAGGAAACTATGATGGTTGAAGTTGGCAACAATCATGATTATAGATTCTTATTGAAATAGAGAAACAAATTCAAATTTAGTTCGAATTGCAATGATAGTATAGACATTTGGAATGCACTAAAATGTTGATATGAGTAGGTTACATGCATTATACAGCAAGTGAAAAAATTTAATCGGACATAACATGGATTCATACTCCCTCCTTCCATCTATAAGGGCGTAATGAGATTTTTAAGACCGCCTTTGACTATTGACAAGATTAATAGTACATGACATGCACAATGTGAAAATTATATCATTGAAAGAACTGTTCACAGACGAAGTTAACAGTGTGCTTTGTGTAAGTTGCATGTCATATATCATTGCTCTAATATTTGGTCAAAGTTAGCATCGAAAAACGCATTAGGCCCTATATAGATGGAAGGAGGGAGTAGCTTTGAATAGCATTTGTATAGTAAAGTGGGGCAAGACTCTCTTTGTGTGGTGTGAATAGTTTTATTTTTTCCGTTTTCTTTTTGTTTGAGGGAAGTGCGAATTGATTTGGTACGTACAAGTACAATATTACAACACGTTAGGCTTGTCCCTAAAATTCAACCCGCGTCTTGTTATATCAAGAAAATTCAGATATCGTGCTCCTAAAACTGACGCCTTCACAACCCACGCCTTGCTATCCCTAAATTACAACGCGCGCGAAAACTCCCTCCAGCTGCCAAATCCCGACACGCAAAATCCCCCTTCTAACCCTGAGCCGAAAGGGCCGCTAGTTCAAATCGGTGGGGGGTACTTTTGTAACACACCCTACATTTTGGACAAGCGCGTCCCTAAGTCATGCTTCACCCCCTCCCATCGCCCCCTTTTTGCCATTTGAAATCCCAGGCCGCCATAACCTCTCCGCTCCAGCCGTGAAACCCCACCCTCCTCCATCCGCCACGTCACCGCTGCCCAGCCGGAGCCTCTTCCCTAACAACGTCGTCCACTGCAACAACTCGACGTCCCTCGTCCACCTCCCCGGATGAGGATTCGTCGTCCATCTCGCCGTCCCACCGGTTCAGCCGCCCCGTCCTCCACCTCCAAGGAGGTTCTCCGACGATCGCCTCGTCTATCGGGGCTGCTCCATCCCCACAGCGCCGCCTTAACCTGCTCCACCGGAACCGCAGCATCCTCACCGACTCCTCAGACGAAGCCGAGGCCTACTCGGCACCACCAAAGAGGTTGTACACTCATCACATCGCACCTTCTCCTTAACTTGACCTCCCGACGCCGACGGTGCTCCATCCCACACCCCCATGGAGCGGCTACCTTGAAGCCGGCACCGCGGGCGACATCTCCATGGCGGCTCTCCCCCAGTGCGAGGCCCCTTTGGCGGCGGCGGCCATACCAACCGGATCTGCTGCTGCTCCGGCTCTCGCTCGCTCGCTCGTGCTGCTGCTACTGCTCCGGCTCTCGCTCGATCGCTCGCTTGCCCAGCTGCTGCTACTGCTCTCCCCCTCACTCGTGCTGCTGCTCTGCTCCGATTAAGCCACACTTCAGTCGACTGAATCGACTTTTGGGTCAGTCGATTTTCAGGGGTTGGGAGGGGGGGGGGGCTCGCCGGAGTTAAGGAAGAACCACCCGCAGCAGGGATGGGGGCTCGCCGGAGAGGTACCCCACTATCTATCTTAGGGTTTAGGGTGGGGGGCGGGGGGCCTAGAGGGCTGGCCGGGGCGGCGGTGGCGAGTTGTTTCGGGGCGGCGAGGCGGCGCTGGGGCCGGCGGTTAGGCCGGTGGTGGCTGGCGGCTCAGGGGGGTGCAGGTTGAAGATGAACTGCAGGCCCTCCCTAAACTACATGTCAAGTGCCTCTCTGCTACCATTGCATTCAGTTTCGACAGTAGCATTTAGATTCCACAATAAATTTTAGTTTCGACACTTAAGTTTAGAGTCAACAGTTTTTACCTCATTTGTTGTAGTCAGGTGGTTTTTGGTGATGTTAATTTTACATCCATTTTACATCATCTATTGGAGATGCTATCAGAATCCCACTTGAAATTGACGATGTCTGTCTTGTGCTGCTTCAGCCTTGACGTCTTACGGCTCACCAGAGCTGCTCCAACGACAGAACGATCCATCACAACAGAGCAGTGCCCTGGACGCCGTCTACAGATTCCTCAGATCTTCCTCCACACCTCCGACAACCACCTCTACCTCAACTGCTTCAACGACCAACCAAATGATGCTAAGGTCGACACGGCTACGGCAAAGAGGTTGTACACTTGTTGCATCACTTATTACAATACATTCACGTTGATCCATTAGGGCTATTTTGGTTCAACGGAAAAACGTCGATCCACTGGTTGTTACCATCACTCTAAAGTTCTGCATGCTCTCCTTACATAATCTCACCATATTTTTTTCGTATGCATGTCAGATATTGTACACAGTCATGCTGAACATGTAGAGAAAAAGAGAAGAGTTTTGCGCGGTAATACAATGTCATGCAGACATCGCTCCATGGTGGGTTCAATGGAAAACCCTCCCCACCCCTCTCCAGATTGTAATCCAGAGGAAGATATCTGTTCTGAGGCGTATTCATATGCCGCTAACCACTCTTATTTACCCCCCAAGGTGTTTGCTCTACCTTGGCATGATGATGTTAGTCATATCATGCATATGTTGCCTTGCAGTGCCTACTTTTGACATCATATATGTCATCTGCTTAGTTTAGACATGTTCTGTAATGCCACCTGTTTAGTTTCTATATCATATATGGGAATTATGCAGTCTCGTGTCTTTTAGCCAGCCATAATATATGTGAAATGTGCAATGCCATCCTGTTTAACCAGGAATCATATATTTGAATGATATCTTGCCCATCCTTCTCTTCATTACATTTCCATTTGTTGACAATGTTTGTACATTAAACTACTCTTCCTGTGAATCAGCCATTTGGGTAAGAGATGGAAAAATCTGGAGTGAAAACAAGGCCTTCATAGCAGACAGTGCTACCTGTCGAAGCAGATCTCTTGTTGGGTCCCGATAACTCCTCAGAGATGGATTCAGAGACAGATGACCAGTCCTATTCCCCCACTAAGGTGTATGCTCTAACTTGGCATGGTTATACTGCTCATATCATGCATACGGTGTCTTGCATTGCATAGTTTAGACATCATATACACAATATTCTACACCATGTTCTTAGTTCAGACATCATATCGAATGCCCTCTGTTTAGCATATAAATCACATATGTGAATTAAATGATGCGATCCTGATTACTTAGATAACATGTAGGTGAATTATGTCATGCATCCTGTTTAGTTATTCATCATATCTTTGAATTATGTTATGCTATGCTACCAGTTTAGATAGACATCATATATGTGAAATTATGTCATGCTATCCCTTTTAGTTAAACAATATACATGTCAACTATTTCATGCCCTTTTTTTTCCACACTATCTATTGCATCTGTCTCTCATACAATGTCTGTACATTAAACTATGTTTCCTGTTTATCAGCCATTTGAATTGGAGCGGGTGATGCCAGTATCTAGCGGAATAAAAATACGGTCTTCAAATAAAACAGTGCTACCTCTTGGTGGAGATAGCACCCTGCTTGTACATGCACAAGAACCAGACCTACCACAATAACCCAAACTCTCGCAGATTGTACCCCTACTGCGATGGCAGAGAACCAGCTTCACCCAATCTAACCCCAACCCCAGCCGATAGTAACCCAGTTCCTGTTGACACAGCACCATCTCCACCACAGTGCTCCCAAACAAGAGCAGTTAGTAAGGCAGCTCCAGTGCCCAAAGGGCCAGTACTATCACGGCGAACCCCAACTCCACCAGTTAGTACGCCTATTCCTGTGGAGGAAGCACAACCAGCCAGTCGTAGTTTAGCATCTATCGCATTTGATGTTGTTAGATCGTATGTGCGTATCTTCCCATCTTGGAAATATTATACTGAAGATGAAGGAAAATTCCAGTTGCAGGTGTTTGTCCAGGAGTTATGTGTAAGTAATGTTATTCATGGCAATTACTTTGCTTCGTCCCATACATCCTACCTCCATGATGGTTATAATACAACAAATTTTCCTATTTTTCTCTATAGAGAAGGACCGATTTGGAAACTCAGGATGAGGTAACCTGTGCTAATACCTCTACTATCTTCAAGAATGCTTGGTGGCAGTATCGGAATTACCTGCAGAAAAAGTACTTCACCGGCAAAGAAACTCATCAAATTACCTTACGTTCTCCTGAGACACATTTACTGGACGATGACTGGGAACGCCTTGTTCTGTACTGGTCCCGAACCAAGAATGTGGTAAGGTCTATGAGCTCATTTTCTATTTTTAAGTATTTTATTCTTGCGTCTTACTGTACTCTGTTCATGTAGAACAAGTGCCTAAACCTAAAGAACAACTATTCTAATTTAAGATTCCATTGCTATCATAGTTCAAAAAAGCGCTAGGCGTTAATTGTGCATTTTTGCCACCGCCTTGCGCTTTACTGACCAAAGCGCATGCTTATGCGCAGATTATGCGTAGTTATGCGCAATGCGTTTTGCCAACGCCTAGAGCCTAGGCGCTTAAGCGCTCGCTTAGGCGCGCCTTTTTTAACTATGATTGCTTTGCTCTTGTATCACTGTATTTACTCATACAAACTTATTTTTAAATTGAAGGATCCAATCGGAACTCCAATGGCACAGCAGGTATGTTCACACATGTTTCTTTAACAAGTTTGCTCTTATCAATAGCTCTGTTGACTTTCATATCATGCACATTACTAGCATCACAACAGAGCCAATAGTGTTGCTGTACATGTACCCGTGGTACCCATCTAAAATCTTGTTGTGCCGTGTAGTTTCCCACGCTTTGTATTCTTTCACTGCTGCTTTGTCTAGAACTGATATGATTTGAACCGTGTCTCTATTTTGATTTGGCAAAACAATGCAGTGACCATAGGACATAGATATATGTTTATTTGATGCTTTTATTATGTACTAGTACTTGGCAATAGAAGACTTGGTAGTTTAATCCTGTCCACCTTACTAATGAACTGGTTCACCGAAATGAGTTTCATATACTAGTACATGCTAAACTTGTTATGTGTCTGCTTGTTTCTTCTTTTAGAATGCTGGCAGAATATTGGGGAAGAGTGCCTTATTAAGCAATGGTAAAGGAAGTAATGCGGATAAGGTTCAGGATAGTGACACATCCTTGTTGGTCTCCAACAAAGCTGATAAAACAGCTAAGGAAGACTATCTTGAAGGCAGGGAGACAACCCCAAAGTCCTGTCTTGGTTTAGTGTTCGAGTTATTGGCCACTACCACATGCACAAGCTATTCAAACTCACTGTTTGAATCAGTTTGGTTCTTGAGTCTCAACTACAAGCTGAAAGACATCGATCAGCTGTGCTGCGACAAGAAGCGGAAGGACTGGGGAAGTCCCTGGAGCATTCAGATGCATACTTTCTGGTGCAACAGCAAGCATTGGAGGATTTTAGCGCCAAACAGGACAAAGCTAATCAGCTTGCTAAGCTTATTGCCAGCATGGTGGATACCCAGGATAACGTTTCTTGAGCTCTTCTGAAGTTGTTTCAGTTATGCTCTTGTTTTGCTATCGCGTTTATTTGCACTAGTGGCCAATTTTGACGGCCAGTGTATGTAATATGCTGCTTTGTTCCCTATATTTGCACTGGTGGCGAACTTTGATGCCCAGTGGATGTAATATGTGTAATAGTGGTAATAGGCTAGCCTTAATTGCTTGCTTATTTATTTCCTTATTGTCTTGTTTAGTTGTTTGCTTGTAGTCACTGCAGTTCTTTTTCTGTGTTTTTCTGGCCACAATAGCCTATTTTTGGTAACTAGGCCAAAATAATCATGGCAACACACGGACCGTTGTAACCATGGGCCTCCTGCAGGCCGTATGATCCATGGGCCTTTGTTCGGTCGTAGGACCATTGTCCTTCTATACAGGCCGTAGGATCCATCGGCCTTCTATACGTGCCTTAGGGATCAATGGGCCTTCTACGGGTCGTAGGGTCCATGGGCCTTCTACGAGCCATACGATCCATGGGCCTTCTACGGGCCATACTATCCATGGGCCTCATATGGGCCGTAGGATCCATGGGCCTTCTACGGGCCATACTATCCATGGGCCTCATACGGGTCATAGGATCCATGGGCCTTCTACGGGCCGTATCATCATTTCGCCAATCATGGGTCGTACTATTCGTGGACCACAACAGGCCGTTAATAGGCCGTATTTGTTAACTCTATGAAAACAGCCCAACATGTTTTTTGACATGAAAACGGCCCAATGTATTAATGGTCCGCAAACGGGCTGACTGTAACGACGGGCTGAATTTGGCCCACAAGCAGAAAATAACAGTAACGGGCCGTACGTAACCGAATGCTACAAGTGAGCCCAAGAATCAATGGGCCCTGAGAAGGCCGAAAGATAACTTGGGTTGGAAACGAACCAATGGAATAACGGGCAGTTAATGGGTATAAAGTGATACACTGTTCATTACGGGCCAGTTTCACCACGGGCCGTTAATGGGCCAAGAGTTACAAAGGTCCTCATATGGGCCGAAAGAAGTCATGGGCCGGAAGTTAAAACAGGCTGAATCATATTGGACGGCCCAGTTGACGCTACTGGTCCTAATTTGGATAGGGCGTAACGGGCCCTGGGTTAGCCGGCTGTAAATGGGCTATATGCGAACAAGCCGTTAACAGGCTTTTCGTGGGCCGGGCCGCCACCTTTTGACCAAGTTAAACGGGCCAGCCTTTTCACAGGAATGGGCCTCTGTTGGGCCGTGCCACGTGTCGCCGTATCATAGGCGACTTCGGTCCAATGAACGGATGACATCTGTCCCAATGGTGAGCCGACACGTGTTTCCTCCAGCCAATGATGATTTTACATGTGGACAATCCCCATTGGTCGGGGCTGTTAATGGGTTATCGGAGCCAAAACCAGACCCGATAGCTTCACAGTGTTCCGTTACGGTGGATGCCACGTGTCGGTCACCCTTGACGAAAGCACTTCTGTGACGCGCGATTTATCGTCATGGAAGTGGACACTTCCATGAAGATAATTTTGGTAATGTCATGGAACACTTCTACGACAGCACAGGTATGACTATCTTGATTCTGTCATAAAATCGTCATGGATGTACATGCATGACAAAAAGCGCGACCTACTGTGACAAACACGTATCATCACGGAAGTGTATTTTTTTTGTAGTGAGTGAAGTTTGATGAGGCGCATTACCCATGGAGCATAAAATTTCAGACCAAACAGATCAGATCCATATGCAGGCAATTGCCTGATGAAGAAGTCTTGGGCATTGAAACTGATGCCATTGAAGATATAGAAAACCAATGTCTTCATTGCACCTTCTAGCTTTGCTGCAGGAGAATGTCCTTTGACAGGCCATAGAGTTCGCCTGATGATATGATAAATAGTGCGTGGCAGATACTCTAGGTCTTCAACAAAGAATTCCTTTGGATATTCAACGTCTTGCGATAGTGGCTTCATCATGCTAAGCATTTGGCTCATGTTTGGCTCAGGCTTCTGGAAGATGCTCTCCAAAGCATTGCGGTGAAGCCGACAACCAGGTTCATAGAGTTCTCCTGGAGTGGGCAAGGCAGTGAGCTCAATTATATCAAGAGCTTTGGCTTCGTGATGCACATTACCTGACATCTACTCAAGGACCCAAGTCTTTGGATCCCTGTTGTAGCCGTGAATGTGAAGAGTTGCATAGAATTTCAGTAGAAGGTCTTCATTCCAATTTTTCTTATCGGTCAAAAACTGTAGAAGACCTACATCTCTAAAGCAGTCGAGGGCTTCTTCCAAGCAAGGCAGGCCAGCAATGGCTTCGCAGTCTAGACGCATATGGGGGAAAATCCGCCCCTGATTGTATAGTATGCATGAATAGTAACTACGCTGCTGATAACTCCAGAACTGATCAGATGATATTCTTGGATTGGAATATGAGTTCTTGGCGCTTTCAAAGAAGGTGTTCTGTGCAATGAAGCCATTAATATTGAAAGATACTGGCGAAGTAGTAGTACCTGGGTACCTTGGAAACCTTGGTTTAGGCTTCTGGACCTGAGGCCTGTGCTCCACATGATAATCAAATTGTGGTCCAGCAGCAGGTGGAGGAACCAGAATGGGCCAACGAACCATGACAGGTTGGCCGCGATCAAATGCCAGCTCAATGGTGTGAGGCCTTGGAGATGGTACATGAGCATTGACATCGACATGAAGGAAATATGCCCTAGAGGCAATAATAAAGTTATTATTTATTTCCTTATTTCATGATAAATTCTTATTATTCATGCTAGAATTGTATTAACTGGAAACATGATACATGTGTGAATACATAGACAAACAGAGTGTCGCTAGTATGCCTCTACTTGACTAGCTCGTTGATCAAAGATGGTTATGTTTCCTAGCCATTGACATGAGTTGTCATTTGATTAACGGGATCACATCAGTAGGAGAATGATGTGATTGACTTGATCCATTCCGTTAGCTTAGCACTCGATCGTTTAGTATGTTGCTATTGCTTTCTTCATGACTTATACATGTTCCTATGACTATGAGATTATGCAACTCCCGTTTATCGAAGGAACACCTTGTGTGCCACCAAACGTCACAATGTAACTGTGTGATTATAAAGGTGCTCTACAGGTGTCTCCGAAGGTACTTGTTGGGTTGGCGTATTTCGAGATTAGGATTTGTCACTCCGATTGTCAGAGAGGTATCTCTGGGCCATCTCGGTAATGTACATCACTTAAGCCTTGCCAGCATTGCAACTAATGAGTTAGTTGCGGAATAATGTATTACGGAACGAGTAAAGAGACTTGCCGGTAACGAGATTGAACTAGGTATTGAGATACCGACGATCGAATATCGGGCAAGTAACATACCGATGACAAAGGGAACAACGTATGTTGTTATGCGGTCTGACCGATAAAGATCTTCGTAGAATATGTGGGAGACAATATGAGCACCCAGGTTCCGCTATTGGTTATTGACCGGAGACGTGTCTCGGTCATGTCTACATAGTTCTCGAACCCGTAGGGTCCGCACGCTTAAAGTTTCGATGACAGTTATATTATGAGTTTATATGTTTTGATGTACCGAAGTTAGGTCGGAGTCCCGGATGTGATCACGGACATGACGAGGAGTCTCGAAATGGTCGAGACATGAAGATTGATATATTGGAAGCCTATGTTTGGATATCGGAAGTGTTCCGGGTGAAATCGGGATTTTACCGGAGTACCGAGGGGTTACCGGAACCCCCCAGGGGCTTAATGGGCCATAGTGGGCCTTAGTGGAGAAGAGGAGAGGCGGCCAGGGCAGGGCCGCGCGCCCCTCCCCCCCTAGTCTGAATAGGACAAGGAGAGGGGGGCGGCGCCCCCCTTCCTTCCTCTCTCCCTCCTCTTTCCCCCCAAGTCCGGTGGGGGTAGGACTCCTCCTGGCATGCCCTCCTCCTGGCCGGCCGCACCCCCCTTGCTCCTTTATATACGGGGGCAGGGGCACCCCAAAGACACAACAATTGATTGTTTGATCTTTTAGCCGTGTGCGGTGTCCCCCTCCACCATAGTCCACCTCAATAATACTGTAGCGGTGCTTAGGCGAAGCCATGTGTCGGTAGAACATCATCATCGCGACCACGCCGTCGTGCTGACGAAACTCTCCCTCAACACTCGGCTGGATTGGAGTTCGAGGGACGTCATCGGGCTGAACGTGTGTTGAACTCGGAGGTGTCTACGTTCGGTACTTGATCGGTCGGATCGTGAAGACGTACGACTACATTAACCGCGTTGTGCTAATGCTTATGCTTTCGGTCTATGAGGGTACGTGCACAACACTCTCCCCTCTTTCTGCTATGCATCACCATGATCTTGTGTGTGCATAGGAATTTTTTTGAAATTACTACGTTCCCCAACAGTGGCATCCGAGCCTGGTTTTATGCGTAGATGTTATATGCACAAGTAGAACACAAGTGAGTTGTGGGCGATACAAGTCATACTGCTTACCAGCATGTCATACTTTGGTTCGGAAGTATTTTTGGATGAAGCGGCCCGGACCGACATTATGCGTACGCTTACGCGAGACTGGTTCTACCGACGTGCTTTGCACACAGGTGGCTGGCGGGTGTCAGTTTCTCCAACTTTAGTTGAGCCGAGTGTGGCTACACCCGGTCCTTGAGAAGGTTAAAACAACTCTAACTTGACGAACTATCGTTGTGGTTTTGATGCGTAGGTAAGA
The DNA here is from genome assembly GCF_018294505.1 of Triticum aestivum. Lineage (NCBI taxonomy): Eukaryota > Viridiplantae > Streptophyta > Magnoliopsida > Poales > Poaceae > Triticum > Triticum aestivum. The sequence goes on along the minus strand of NC_057803.1, from coordinate 736,521,280 downwards.
ATGGTTCTTGCTCAGCCCGTAGCAGCCACGTAAAACTTGCAACAACAAAGTAGAGGACGTCTAACTTGTTTTTGTAGGGCATGTTGTGATGTGATATGGTTAAGACATGATGAGATATAAGTTGTTGTATGAGATGATCATATTTTGTTGAAGTTATCGGCAACTGGCAGAAGCCTCATGGTTGTCTCTTTATTGCATAAGTTGCAAGCGCCAAATAATTGCTTTACTTTATCGCTATGTGATAGCAATAGTTGCAAGAGCAATAGTTGGCGAGACGACCATGTGACGACACATTGATATAGATCAAGATGATGGAGATCATGGTGTCATGTCGGTGACGATACAGATCATGACGGTACTTTGGAGATGGAGATCAAAGGCGCAAGATGATCATGGCCATATCATGTCACATATTTTGATTGCATGTGATGTTTATCTTTTATACATCTTATTATGCTTAGTTCGACGGTAGCTTTATAAGATGATCTCTCACTAAATTTCAGATAAAAGTGTTCTCCCTGAGTATGCACCGTTGCCAAAGTGCGTCGTGCCCAGACACCACGTGATGATCGGGTGTGATAAGCTCTACGTTCATCTACAACGGGTGCAAGCCAGTTTTGCACACGCAGAATACTCAGGTTAAACTTGACGAGCCTAGCATATGCAGATATGGCCTCGGAACACTGAGACCGAAAGGTCGAGCGTGAATCATATAGTAGATATGATCAACATAGTGATGTTCACCATTGAAAACTACCCCATTTCATGTGATGATCGGTTATGGTTTAGTTGATTTGGATCACGTGATCACTTAGAGGATTAGAGGGATGTCTATCTAAGTAGGAGTTCTTCAGTAATATGATTAATTGAACTTTAATTTATCATGAACTTAGTCCTGGCAGTATTAGCATATCTATGTTGTAGACCAATAGCTCGCGTTGTTGCTTCCCTATATTTTATATGTGTTCCTAGAGAAAACTAAGTTGAAAGATGTTAGTAGCAATGATATGGATTGGATCCGTGACCTGAGGATTATCCTCATTGCTGCACAGAAAAATTGTGTCCTTGATGCACCGCTAGGTGACAAACCTATTGCAGGAGCAGACGAAGACGTTATGAACGTTTAACAAAGCTTGGCATGATGACAACTTGATAGTTTAGTGCACCATGCTTTATGGCTTAGAACCGGGACATAAAAAATGTTTTGAACGCCACGAAGCATATAAGATGTTCCAAGAATTGAAATTGGTATTTCATACTCATGCCCGTGTCGAGAGGTATGAGACCTCTGACAGTACTTTGCCTACAAGATGGAGGAGAATAGCTCAACCAGTGAGCATGCGCTCAGATTGTGTGAGTACTACAATTACTTGAATCAAGTGGGAGTTAATCTTCCAGATAAGATAGTAATTGACAAAGTTCTCTAGTCACTATCACCAAGTTACTAGAACTTCATGATGAACTATAATATGCAAGGGGTGATGAAAACAATTCCCAAGCTCTTCGCGATGCTAAAATCGGTGAAGGTAAAAATCAAAGAAAAACATCAAGTGTTGATGGTTGACAAGATCACTAGTTTCAAGAAAACGGGCAAAGGGAAGAAGGGGAAATTCAAGAAGAACGACAAGCAAGTTGTTGCTCAAGGGAAGAAGCCCAAGTCTGGACCTAAGCCCGAGACTAAGTGCTTCTACTACAAAGGCACTGGTCACTGGAAGCGGAACTACCCCAAGTATTTGGTGGGTAAGAAGGATGGCAAAGTGAACAAAGCTATATTTGATATATAGGTTATTGATGTGTACCTTACTAGTGTTTATAGTAGCCCCTGGGTATTTGATACTTGTTCGGTTGCTAAATATTAGTAACTCGAAACATGAGTTACAAAATAAACAGAGACTAGTAGAGGGTGAGGTGACGATGTGTGTTGGAAGTATTTCCAAGATTGATATGATCATCATCGCACACTCCCTATACTTTCGGGATTAGTGTTGAACCTAAATATATAAGTGTTATTTGGTGTTTGCATTGAGCATGAATATGATTTGATCATGTTTATTGCAATACGATTATTCATGTAAGTTAGAGAATAATTGTTGTTCTGTTTACATGAATAAAAACCTTCTATGGTCATACACCCAATGAAAATGGTTTGTTGGATCTCGATCGTGTGATACACATATTCATAATATTGAAGCCAAAAGATGCAAAGTTAATAATGATAGTGCAACTTATTTGTGGCACTGCCGTTTAGGTCATATTGGTGTTAAGCGCATGAAGAAATTCCATGCTGATGGACTTTTGGAATCACTTGATTATGAATCACTTGATGCTTGCAAACCATGCCTCTTGGGCAAGATGACTAAAATGTCGTTCTCCGGAACAATGGATCAAGCAACAGATTTGTTGGAAATCATACATACTGATGTATATGGTCCGATGAATATTGAGGCTCACGGCGGGTATCGTTATTTTCTGACCTTCACAGATGATTTGAGCAGATATGGGTATATCTACTTAATGGAAACACAAGTCTGAAACATTTGAAAAGTTCACAGAATTTCAGAGTGAAGTGGAGAATCATCGTAACCAGAAAATAAAGTTTCTACGATCTGATCACGGAAGCGAATATTTGAGTTACGAGTTTGGCCTTCAGTTAAAACAATGTGAAATAGTTTCACTACTCACGCCACCTACAACACCACAGTCATTTATTAGATATGGTGCGATCTATGATGTTTCTTACTGATCTACCACTATCATTTTGGGATTATGCATTAGAGACAACTGCATTCACGTTAAATAGGGCACCATCTAAATCCGTTGAGACGACACCATATGAACTATGGTTTAGCAATAAACCTAAGCTGTTGTTTCTTAATGTTTGGAGTTGCGATGCTTATGTGAAAAAGTTTCAACCTGACAAGCTCGAACCCAAATCGGAGAAGTGTGTCTTCATAGGACACCCAAAGAAGACTATTGGGTACACCTTCTCTCACAGATCCGAAGGCAAGACTTTTGTTGCTAAATTCGGAATCTTTCTAGATAAGGAGTTTCTCTCGAAAGAAGTGAGTGGGAGGAAAGTAGAACTTGATGAGGTAACTGTGCCTGCTCCCTTATTGGAAAGTAGTTTATCACAGAAATCTGTTCCTGTGACTCCTACACCAATTAGTGAGGAAGCTGCTGATGATGATCATGTAACTTTAGATCAAGTTACTACCGAACCTTGTAGGTAAACCAGAGTAAGATCCGCACCAGAGTGGTACGGTAATCCTGTTCTGGAGGTCATGTTACTTTACCATGACGAACCTACGAACTATGAGGAAGCGATGATGAGCCCAAATTCCGCAAAATGGTTTAAGGCCATAAAATCTGAGATGGGATTCATGTATAAGGACAAAGTATGGACTTTGATTGACTTGCCCGATGATTTGTGAGCCATTGAGATTAAATGGATCTTCAAGAGGAAGACGGATGCTGATAGTAGTGTTACTATCTACAAAGCTAGAATTGTCGCAAAAGGTTTTCGACAAGTTCAAGGTGTTGACTACGATGAAAGTTTCTCACTCGTATCTATGCTTAAGTCTGTCCGAATCATGTTGGCAATTGCCGCATTTTATGAAATCTGGCAAATGGATAAACAAAACTGCATTCCTTAATGGATTTATTAAAGAAGAGTTGTATATGATGCAACCAGAAGGTTTTGTCAATCCTAAAGGTGCTAACAAAATATGCAAGCTCCAGCGATCCTTCTATGCACTGGTGCAAGCATCTCGGAGTTGGAATATATGCTTTGATGAGTTGATCAAAGCATATAGTTCTATACAAACTTATGGTGAAGCCTGTATTTACAAGAAAGTGAGTGGGAGCACTACAACATTTCTGATAAGTATATGCGAATGACATATTGTTGATCGGAAATAATGTAGAATTATTCTGCAAAGCATAAAGGAGTATGTGAAAGGAGTTTTTCAAAGAAAGACCTCAGTGAAGCTGCTTACATATTGAGCATAAAGATATATAGAGATAGATCAAGATGCTTGATAAGTTTTTTCAATGAGTACATACCTCGACAAGATTTTGAAGTGGTTCAAAATGGAACAGTCAAAGAAAGAGTTCTTGCCAGTGTTACAAGGTGTGAAATTGAGTAAGACTCAAAGCCCGACCACGGCAGAAGATAGAAAGAGAATGAAAGTCATTTCACTATGCCTCAGCCATAGGTTCTATAAAGTATGCCATGCTGTGTACCGGATCTATTGTGTACCTCACCAAGAGTTTGGCAAGAGGGTACAATAGTGATCTAGGAGTAGATCACTGGACAGCGGTCAAAATTATCCTTACTGGAATAAGGATATGTTTCTCGATTATGGAGGTGACAAAAAGGTTCATCGTAAAGGGTTACGTCGATGCAAATTTTGACACTGATCCAGATGACTCTAAGTCTCGATCTGGATGCATATTGAAAGTGGGAGCAATTAGCTAGAGTAGCTCCGTGTAGAGCATTGTTGACATAGAAATTTGCAAAATACATACAGATCTGAATGTGGCAGACCCGTTGGCTAAACTTCTCTCACAAGCAAAACATGATCACACCTAAGTACTCTTTGGGTGTTAATCACATAGCGATGTGAACTAGATTATTGACTCTAGTAAACCCATTGGGTGTTGGTCACATGACGATGTGAAATATGGGTGTTAATCACATGGTGATGTGAACTATATATTGATGTTAAATCACATGGCGATGTGATCTAGATTATTGACTCTAGTGCAAGTGGGAGACTGAAGGAAATATGCCCTAGAGGCAATAATAAAGTTATTATTTATTTCCTTATTTCATGATAAATGTTTATTATTCATGCTAGAATTGTATTAACTGGAAACATGATACATGTGTGAATACATAGACAAACAGAGTGTCACTAGTATGCCTCTACTTGACTAGCTCGTTGATCAAAGATGGCTATGTTTCCTAGCCATTGACATGAGTTGTCATTTGATTAACGGGATCACATCATTAGGAGAATGATGTGATTGACTTGACCCATTCCGTTATCTTAGCACTCGATCGTTTAGTATGTTGCTATTGCTTTCTTCATGACTTATACATGTTCCTATGACTATGAGATTATGCAACTCCCGTTTACCAGAGGAACACTTTGTGTGCCACCAAACATCACAAACTAACTGGGTGATTATAAAGGTTCTCTATAAGTGTCTCCGAAGGTACTTGTTGGTTTGGCGTATTTCGAGATTAGGATTTATCACTCTGATTGTCGGAGAGGTATCTCTGGGCCCTCTTGGTAATGTACATCACTTAAGCCTTGCAAGCATTGCAACTAATGAGTTAGTTGCGGAATGATGTATTACGGAACGAGTAAAGAGACTTGCCGGTAACGAGATTGAACTAGGTATTGAGATACCGGCGATCGAATCTCGGGCAAGTAACATACCGATGATAAAAGGAACAATGTATGTTGTTATGCGGTCTGACCGATAAAGATCTTCGTAGAATATGTGGGAGCCAATATGAGCATCCAGGTTCCGCTATTGGTTATTGACCGGAGACGTGTCTCGGTCATGTCTACATAGTTCTCGAACCCATAGGGTCCGCACACTCAAAGTTTGATGACAGTTATATTATGAGTTTATATGTTTTGATGTACCAAAGGTAGTTCGGAGTCTCAGATGTGATCACGGACATGACAAGGAGTCTCGAAATGGTCGAGACATGAAGATTGATATATTGGAAGCCTATGTTTGGATATCGTAAGTGTTCCGGGTGAAATTGGGATTTTACCGGAGTACCGAGGGGTTACCAGAACCCCCCGGGGGCTTAATGGGCCATAGTGGGCCTTTGTGGAGAAGAGGAGAGGCGGCCAGGGCAGGGCCGTGCGCCCCTCCCCCCTAGTCCGAATAGGACAAGGAGAGGGGGGCGGCGCCCCCCCCCGCCTTCCTTCCTCTCTGCTTCCTCTTTCCCCCAAGTCCTAATCCAACTAGGAAAAGTAGGACTCCTCCTGGCGCGCCCTCCTCCTGGCCGGCCGCACCCCCCTTGCTCCTTTATATACGGGGGCAGGGGGCACCCCAAAGACACAACAATTGATTGTTTGATCTTTTAGCCGTGTGCAGTGCCCCCCTCCACCATAGTCCACCTCGATAATACTGTAGTGGTGCTTAGGTGAAGCCCTACGTCGGTATAACGTCATCGTCGTCACCACGCTATCATGCGGACGAAACTCTCCCACAACACTCGGCTGGATTGGAGTTCGAGGGACGTCATTGGGCTGAACGTGTGCTAAAATCGGATGTGTCGTACATTCGGTACTTGTTCGGTCGGATCGTGAAGTTGTACGACTACATCAACCGCGTTGTGCTAACGCTTCCGCTTTCGGTCTATGAGGGTACGTGGACAACACTCATCCCTCTCGTTTCTATGCATCACCATGATCTTGCATGTGCGTAGCAAATTTTTTGAAGTTACTACGTTCCCCAACACGACATTAGTTTCAGGTGCAGCAGTGGCTTCAGGCATCAAATTTACTTCAGGCGCCACATTAGCTTCAGCCATGACAACGTCGTTGGCTTCAGTGTTGTTGTTGGTGGCCGCCTCATTATTTGCAACCTCCACTTGAGTAGCTGGAGGGTCAGGCACAGACACGTTCTCCTCGAGAATAGCTGCTTGGTTGGTAGGGGGTGTGACAACACGTTCTTCATCTTGACGGGGTTCTTCTTGGTCATTGGCTAATGCAGCCAGAATATCTTTAGCAACTTTGGCTTCAGACGCAGAGATGTTCACAGTTGGAGTGGCATCAAGAAACACTTGTCATGCTACTGAGTTGTTTTGCACTTGTCCTTCTAGAACGCTCAGTAGAGCGACTTGTGTCCTTGGTCCTTTGCGAAGCCTGCGAAATGCGGGCGATGCCTTTGGAGAGGGAGTTGGCTGGACCACATAGTCATCGTCTTCAAGCACCAGAGTGGTGACTTGAGGTGGGGGAGTACTTGGTGATGCTTCTTGACGGGGGGAGTCTTGAGGGCGATCAGCCCATGAATCATCCTGAGCGATTGGTGTCAGAGGACGACCAATGCTGATGAGTTCGCTGTTCGTGAGAACAGGCGATGAAACCCTTTGGTGCTCTATTTGAGGAAGGACTTCATCATCAACAACATTGTCTTTATGACCAATGTTGCGTTGGGGTTAACAGCTGGAACTTGCTCTTCTTCATGAGCCTCTATGGAAGCAGGCTGGTGGAGTACAACTTGACGCTCTTGGTTTGAGGAAGCAGGAGGAGCAACAGATATGGTTTCAACAAAGAGTGGCTAAGAGGCTGCAGCACGCTCTTTCTCTGAAGACTTAGACTCCTTAGTCTTCAGCTTCTTCTTAGAAGGAGCATCGTCAGATGCGCCCTGGTGCTTGCGTTTCTTAGCTTCAGCTTCAGCCGCTCTCGTCTTCTTCAGTTCAGAAGCTGCTGAGGGGACCTTAGGCTTTGAGCCTGTCATACTGGCGGGGAAGACAATGCGAGGTGCTTCCCGCCCTGATGCTTCATCTTGGGCCACAACAGGCTTCTTCTTCTTGGCAGCTGATACGTCTCCAACGTATTTATAATTTATGAAGTATTCACGCTATTATATTGTATGCTTTGGATGTTTATGGGCTTTACTAAACACTTTTATATTATTTTTGGGACTAACCTATTAACCAGAGGCCCAGCCCAAATTGTTGTTTTCTTGCCTATTTCAGTGTTTGGAAGAAAAGGAATATCAAACGGAGTCCAAACGGAATGAAACCTTCGGGAGAGTTATTTTTGGAACGGAAGCGATCCAGGAGACTTGGAGTAGACGTCAGGGAAGAAACGAGGAAACCACGAGGCAGGGAGGCGCGCCTGCCCCCTGGGCGCGCCCCCAACCCTCGTGGGCCCCTCATGGCTCCCCTGACCGACTTCTTTCGCCTATATATGTCCATATACCCTAAAACATCGGGGGACATAATAGATCAGGAGTTCCACCGCCGCAAGCCTCTGTAACCACCAAAAACCAATCGGGACCCTGTTCCGGCACCCTGCCGGAGGGGGGAACCCTCACCGGTGGCCATCTTCATCATCCCGGCGCTCTCCATGACGAGGAGGGAGTAGTTCACCCTCGGGGCCGAGGGTATGTACCAGTAGTTATGTGTTTGATCTCTCTCTCTCTCGTGTTCTTGAGTTGGCATGATCTTGATGTATCGCGAGCCATGCTATTGTAGTTGGATCTTATGATGTTTCTCCCCTCTACTCTCCTGTAATGGATTGAGTTTTCCCTTTGAAGTTATCTTATCGGATTGAGTCTTTAAGGATTTGAGAACACTTGATGTATGTCTAGCCGTGCTTATCTGTGGTGACAATGAGATATTCACGTGATCTACTTGATGTATGTTTTGGTGATCAACTTGCGGGTTCAATGAACTTATGCATAGGGGTTGGCACACGTTTTCGTCTTGACTCTCCGGTAGAAACTTTGGGGCACTCTTCGAAGTACTTCGTGTAGGTTGAATAGATGAATCCCAGATTGTGTGATGCATATCATATAATCATACCCACGGATACTTGAGGTGATAATGGAGTATTTAGGTGACATTAGGGTCTTGGTTGATTTGTGTCTTAAGGTGTTATTCTATTACGAACTCTATGATAGATTGAACGGAAAGAATAGCTTCATGTTATTTTACTAGGGACTCTTGAATAGATCAAGCAGAAAGAATAACTTTGAGGTGGTTTCGTACCCTGCCATAATCTCTTCGTTTGTTCTCCGCTATTAGTGACTTTGGAGTGACTCTTTGTTGCATGTTGAGGGATAGTTATATGATCCAATTATGTTATTATTGTTGAGAGAACTTGCACTAGTGAAAGTATGAACCTTAGGCCTTGTTTCTACACATTGCAATACCGTTTACGCTCACTTTTACCACTTGTTACCTTGCTGTTTTTATATTTTCAGATTACAAATACCTTTATCTACCATCCATATTGCACTTGTATCACCATCTCTTCGCCGAACTAGTGCACCTATACAATTTACCATTCTATTGGGTGTGTTGGGGACACAAGAGACTCTTTGTTATTTGGTTGCAGGGTTGTTAGAGAGAGACCATCTTCAACCTACGCTTCCCATGGATTGATAAACCTTAGGTCATCCACTTGAGGGAAATTTGCTACTGTCCTACAAACCTCTGCACTTGGAGGCCCAACAATGTCTACAAGAAGAAGGTTGTGTAGTAGGCATAAGCAACCATCTTGGGGTCAATGCCTGGACGCCCAAGAGCTTTGCGCTTTTCGGCTTCATTGTGAGCTTGAACACATTTTGCAGCGAGGAGTTTCATTCGCTCTCTTGAACCTTTTGCTTCCTCACGTTTCTTGTGAAACGCCTCCTTGAGGTCATGCATCATCTGCTTGAAGTTTTGTACATCAGCCACGCTGAGCTCGGCCATGTGCTTCTTGAACTAAGCCTTCTCATAGTCAATTTTGTTCTTCAGTTCGACTATTGCTACCTCTTGAGCACTGCGTTGGTTTTCCCCGAAGAGGAGAGGATGATGCAGTAAAGTAGCGTAAGTATTTCCCTCAGTTTTTGAGAACCAAGGTATCAATCCAGTAGGAGACCACACACAAGTCCCTCGTACCTACACAAAACGATAGCTACTCACAACCAACGCTATTAGGGGGTGTCAATCCCTTCACGGTCACTTACGAGGATGAGATCTGATAGAGATGATAAATAATATTTTTGGTATTTTTTATATATAGATGCAAAGTGAAAAGTAAAAGGCAAAGTAAAAACAAAGCAAATAATAAAGTGATAGAGATTGATATGATGAGGATAGACCCGGGGGCCATCGGTTTCACTAGTGGCTTCTCTCAAGAGCATAATTATTCTACGGTGGGTGAACAAATTACTGTTGAGCAATTGACAATACTGAGCATAGTTATGAGCATATCTAGGTAATGATCATGTATATAGGCATCACGTCCGAGACAAGTAGATCGAAACGATTCTGCATCTACTACTATTACTCCACTCATCGACCGCTATCCAGCATGCATCTAGAGTATTAAGTTAAAAACAGAGTAACGCCTTAAGCAAGATGACATGATGTAGAGGGATAAATTCATGCAATATGATAAAAACTCCATCTTGTTATCCTCGATGGCAACAATACAATACGTGCCTTGCAACCCTTTCTGTCACTGGGTAAGGACACCGCAAGATTGAACACAAAGCTAAGCACTTCTCCCATTGCAAGAACTACCAATCTAGTTGGCCAAACCAAACGGATAATTCGAAGAGACTTGCAAAGATAACTCAATCATACATAAAAGAATTCAGAGAAGATTCAAATATTATTCATAGATATTCTGGATCATAAACCCACAATTCACCGGTCTCAACAAACACACCGCAAAAAGAAGATTACATCGAATAGATCTCCACAAGAGAGGGGGAGAACATTGTATTGAGATCCAAAAGGAGAGAAGAAGTCATCTAGCTACTAGCTATGGACCCGAAGGTCTGAAGTAAACTACTCACACTTCATCAGAGAGGCTATGGTGTTGATGTAGAAGCCCTCCCTGGTAGATGCCCCCTCCGGCGGAGCTCCGGAACAGGCCCCAAGATGGGATCTCGTGGATACAGAAAGTTGCGGCGGTGGAATTAGGTTTTTGGCTCCGTCTCTGATCTGTCGGGGGTACGTAGGCATATATAGGAGGAAGGAGTACGTCGGTGGAGCAACAGGGGGCCCACGAGGTAGGGGGCGCGCCCTCCACCCTCCTGACCGCCTCTGGCACTTCTTGGGGTAGGGTCCAAGTCTCCTGGATCACGTTCGGTGAGAAAATCACGTTCCCGAAGGTTTCATTCCGTTTGGACTCCGTTTGATATTTTGTTTCTTCGAAACACTGAAATAGACAAAAACTGCAATTCTGGGTTGGGCCTCCGGTTAATAGGTTAGTCCCAAAAATAATATAAAAGTGGAAAATAAAGCCCAATATAGTCCAAAACAGTAGATAAAGTAGCATGGAGCAATCAAAAATTATAGATACGTTGGATACGTATCAACTATCTTCTGAGCCAGAGCCAGCTCATGAGCAATGGCTCCGTGGAAGGAGACACTGATGCCAATCGGGAGTTGAAGATCTTCAATACTCAGGTCTGGATTGGCAAACCACTCATCAATGAAGTTATTCAGGATGTCCACATCAAAGAGGGGCAGATCATTGAAGATTTCCGTCTCTTGCTTGCTCTTTATCAGCAGCTCAAGAGCATCCTCACCAAGATCATCGTCACTTGACAGATCAATGGCTTCATTCTCGTTCCTCAGAACGGCAGCTGGGGTCAGTGCTTGACCAGAACTTTGGATGGGTTATTTTTCTTCTCGGTCTTGGAGATGCGAGAAAGATCTTCAGATTGCACACTTGCTTCAGGAGGTGCAGTGGCCAGAGGCTTCGCTCGCGAAGCTTTAGGTGCAGTGGAGGGCTTTGAAGCCTTTGGTTTCTTCTGCTTTTGTGGCTTGGGTGGAGCTGGTGCTTCATCAGAATCAGCATCGTCCACAGACTGATCCATGGCTGCCCCCTGAACAGCAATGTGTGTGATGAGACCTTCGAGGTTGTAGAAGGGCCCAAGAATATTGGGTTCAGCATCATGGGTGCCATCAGCCCGAGGAGCAGGTGGACCGGGGTTGAAGTTGAGTCCAAATGCTTTCTTGTTTTTCACAGCAGAATCCTTGGCAAACTTGTAGTTGCGCTTGAACAGATTGTCGTCACGACACCATAGCAGAGAGGATGGGTCAGCATTCTCTGGCTGTGGTCCGCGAACCATGCAAGGATAGAAACCTTGAGCAATTGCTTCAGTTCTGGACCTGGGTGGAAGATTTTTGAAGAGAATATCTCCCCATGGTCGTTTGATGGCATTCTTCTCTGCATACTCTGCAGTCACAAATCTGTACAGAAACCATTGTTCAGCCCAGTATCTGCGAATCCATTGGATTTGTGTTTTGCGTTGGTCATAGCTCTCTTCAGGATCAGTTTTGTATAACTCTGAGAGATCTCCGGGTAAATCCTTTGAGGTGCCCCCAGGGCGCTGCCTGCCGCCCTTTCTTACTGACTTTTCTGTGGCCATTAAGTTCAAACTAGATGGCTTCAGAACTTGCAAAGTCTTTCATCTGCTGGTCAGACAGGAACAGGCTTCAGGAGAATTGATGTGACGCTGTAAGAATTCTGCAAATGAATGCAGACTATGAGAACCAAGGGATTCTCCCACGGACATGTACCTGTGACAGCATTAGAGATGCGAGGGAAGGGGAAGAGGTCATATGCATTCTCAGAAGATTTTGAAGATAACTCAGTTTGAAGACATTGACCTCATAGCGCGAAGACATTCACTTATATGTTGAGAGTTGGTTCCAGATTTGTACGAATCCAAGAATAGGTACAAGTGAGGAATCTAACTAGTTGTGAAGCATAAGTGAATATACTAGGCATGATATGAGATGCAGAACAGGATAGATCCAGTTTTGTAGGCATAGAAACTACTTTTGGTGAGGAAGGATGAATCTATCGGATCAAAAAGACAGTAAAAAGGAGGTTTTTTTACCAAACGAAGAACTGCTAGACGGAGTTGAGTAGGAGGCCGAGCAGTTCAATCTTCCGTGCCCTAAATTGGCGACGGAAGACACCTACGGCAGCGGCGGAGAAGACGAGGTCTGCGGCCGGCGTGAGGACGGCGTCGGTGAGGTCGCGCCAGCTAAGCGCTTCGTCGCCGGCGTTGTCGAGAGCTAGCGGTGATACTAGGGTTTGTGCAAGGTGGTGAGGTGGAAGAAAGATTTTGACCGCGATGTGATGGGTATTTATAAGGAAAGGGACATCATAGCGTAATTACGCAGGTGCCCCTGGCGGTTCACATCTGAGGGACACGTGGCAAACATGCAACACATTGGAAGTTGTTCCATGTTCCCACGCACGCCTGGACTATCAGGGTGGTCGTTACGACTTCTCCGGGTTTCAGGCAATAAGGATGAGCATTTAAAGCTGATTCAATGTTTTCCTCTGTATCTTCTGCTAACAAGGACGCAGAGAAGACATTTGACAGTTTCAATAGAATGCATATGATTTGGATAGATAGAATTTGAGGTAGAAGAATAGAAGAGGTTAGGGTCCGATCACATTCACTTAGATCAAAAGATTCGAGCAAGAAGAAATAGCTATAAGTGAATGCTGTAGAGGACAGAACACAACTATATGTATATATCAGGATAAGATCAAATCAACATTGTGAAGATAAACATGAAGTAAAATCAATGTTGAAGACAAACCAAATGCGAAGACTTTGCAAATGTAACACAAAATGAAACACTTCAAACAAAAGTTTGGTGGTGGCGTTACCCACCGTATAGGAAGTATTAGACCCAGACATGGCGCACAATTATCGTGGCGCTCCGAAGTCAAATTCTGCATTAATGTATTCACACTTAGAGTGTATGTCTTCATTGATTGAGGATATACGTTACTTCGTGTGTTGCACATCTAAGTCATCTACATGCATAAGTGTTAGGATGTGTGTCCAATCACAAGACATTTGAGGATTCTAAGATTTAGCTCATGCCGCAACTTGCAAAACCTTTTCTCATCCAGGGGCTTTGTGAAGATATCTGCCAATTGCTCTTCAGTGTTGACGTGAATGATATCAATATCTTCCTTCATGACATGATCTCTGAGAAAGCGATGACGAATTTCAATGTGCTTTGTCTTCGAGTGCTGAACTCGGTTGTTGGAAATCTTGATGGCGCTTTCATTGTCACAGTAGAGTGGCACATGATTTCGATGGATACCATAGTCCTTGAGAGTTTGCTTCATCCAGAGAAGCTGAGCACAACAAGATCCAGCAGCAATGTATTCAGAATCAGCAGTGGAGAGAGATACGCAGTTCTGCTTCTTTGAAGACCAAAAGACAAGTGATTGTACCAGAAAGTGACATGTGCTTGATGTGGACTTGCGATCAACCTTGTCACCAGCATAATAAGCATATGAGAATCCAACTAGATCAAACTCTGAGCCCTTTGGATACCATAATCCTAGTGTTGGGGTGTAAGCCAAATATCAAAGAATTCGCTTCACAGCTAAATGATGCGATTCCTTTTGTGCCGCTTGGAACCGGGCACACATACAAACACAAAGCATTATATCTGGCCTAGATGCACATAAATAAAGTAAAGAACCAATCATGGAGCAATATACCTTTTGATCGAACTCTTTACCATTGGCGTCAGGACCCAGATGACTTTTGGTTGGCATTGGCGTCGTGCAACCTTTGGAATCTTGCATTCCAAACTTCTTCAGGCAGTCTTTGAGGTATTTTTCTTGAGATATGAATATGTCATTGCTTTGCTGATGAATTTGAAGACCAAGGAAGAACTTCAGCTCACCCATCATGGACATATGATATTGCTCTTGCATCATGTGTCCAAACTCATCACTGTATCTTTTGTCAGTGCAGCCAAAGATAATGTCATCCACATAGATTTGGCATACAAATAGTTCTCCATCATATGTCTTCGTGAAGAGTGTAGGATCTAGAGAACCAGGTTTGAAGCCTTTGCTCTTCAGGAAATCTTTGAGTGTGTCATACCAAGCATGAGGAGCTTGTTTGAGGTCATACAGTGCCTTGTTGAGCTTGTAGACCATATCAGGATGTTTTGGATCTTCAAAGCCAGGAGGTTGTGCAACATACACTTCTTCTATCTTGCCGTTGAGAAAGGCACTCTTCACATCCATTTGGTATAGAAGGATGTTGTGATGGTTGGCATAGGCTAGCAGTATGCGAATGGCTTCAAGCCTAGCCACAGGAGCAAATGTTTCATCAAAGTCAATCCCTTCAACTTGAGTATATCCTTGAGCAACGAGACGAGCCTTGTTTCTGACAACTTGACCATGCTCATCTTGCTTGTTGCAATATATCCATTTGGTGCCTATGATGTTATGCTTGCGAGGATCAGGATGCTTGACCAATTCCCACACATTGTTCAGCTCAAACTGTTGAATCTCTTCTTGCATCGCTTGAATCCATCCAGGTTCCATAAAAGCTTAAGCAACTTTCTTGGGTTCAGATATTGAAACAAACACAAAGTGCCCATAGAAATTTGCTAGCTGTGTTGCTTTTGAATGAGTGAGTGGACCTGATGCATTGATTCTGTCAATTATCTTCTCAATTTGAACTTCATTTGCAACACGAGGATGAACTGGATGAAGATTTTGCTCTTGCTGATCATTGTCTTCACTTTGAGCATTGACTTCAGGCTGAGCATTGTCTTCAGGTTGATTAGGTGCAGAAATGATGAGTTCCTCTTCAGCATGTGCCTCAGACGGTATGATTTCTCTAGTTCCCATAAGCTTGATGGATTCACTAGGTGGAACTTCATCTAGCACATTTGGTAGGTGCTCTCTTTGCGAGCCGTTAGTCTCATTGAACCGCACATCCACAGTTTCAACCACTTTATAGTGAAAGAGGTTGAAGACTTTGTAGGAGTGCAAATCCTTTCCATACCAAGCATAAAACCTTCATGTGCTTTTGGTGGAAATTTTGAAGTGTGATGTGGATCTTTGATCCAGCACCTAGCACCAAATACTCTGAAGTAACTTCCATTTGGCTTCTTACCACTTAGAAGCTCATAGGATGTTTTCTTCAGAAGCTTCTGAAGATAAACATGGTTGATGACGTGGCATGCAGTATCAATAGCTTCGGGCTAGAACTTCCTTGGAGTCTTGTATTCATCGAGCATCGTCCGAGCCATCTCAATGAGTGTCCTGTTCTTGCGCTCCACGATGCCATTTTGCTGAGGTGTACATGGAGCAGAGAACTCATGAGTGATACCCAATGTATCAAGATAAGTGTCGAGGCCTATGTTCTTGAACTCTGTGCCGTTATCACTTCTGATGTGCTTGATCTTGATGCCATAGTTCGTCATGGCACGATTGATGAAGCGTCTGAAGACATCCTGCACCTCATTCTTGTAGAGGATTATATGATCCCATTTATATCTTGAATAATCATCAACAATGACGAAGCCATAGAGGCAAGCAGTGGTAGTGAGAGTAGAATAGTGAGTAGGGCCAAATAAGTCCATGTGAAGCAGCTCGAAGGGTTGAGATGCCATCATGATTGTCTTCGAGGGATGCTTGGCCCTCATCATCTTTCCAGCTTCGCAGGCACCACCCAGATGATCCTTCTTGAACTTGACGCCCTCGATGCCAACTACATGTTTCTTCTTTGCGAGTGTGTACAAGTTCCTCATGCCCACATGTCCTAGCCTTCGATGCCAAAGCCAGCATTCTGAAGCTTTTACTAGAATACATACGGCCAACTATGGTCCTGCTGAGAAATCTACCATATACAAATCATCTTTCTGATACCCTTCAAAGACTAGAGACTTGTCAGATTCCATTAGAACAAGGCAACGATATTTTCCAAATATCACAATCATGTTTAAGTCACAAAGCATTGAGACAGACATTAAGTTGAAACCAAGGGATTCAACAAGCATCACTTTATCCATGTGCTAATCCTTTGAGATTTCAACTCTACCTAGACCCAATACCTTGCTTTTACCAGTATCAGCAAATGTGATATGACTCTTATCAGATGGACGTAGTGTTGAGTCCATCAGAAGACTTCGATCGCCAGTCATGTGGTTAGTGCATCCACTGTCCATAATCCATTCTGAAGACTTTGGTGTCATACCCTTGGCACCGCGTGCCATGAAGCAGTAGATGGGAGCAGAGTCGTCCTTGTCATTAGCGTTGGCATTGGTGACGGAGCCATTGTCTTCAGTGTTGAAGATGGACTTGGCAACATAGGCTGTAGCTAGAGCCAGGCTTGCAACACCAGTGTCGGACTCCTCCTCAGATTCCACCTCCGCCCCTTCAGAAGCAGACTCCTCCTCTTAATCCATCTCCTTGCCAACAAAAGCACGAGCACGAAACACAATGCATCACAACCTAGCACCATAGAAACATAGAACCAGGGGAGAATGGCTCTCCTCCTCCCACCTCTCTCCTCCCCCTCCCACCTGCTACCCTCCTACAATGGCGAATTCTAGTTCTTCCACCATGGAAAGCTTGCTGCATTGGGACTTTGCTCCTGGCCTAGCCCTTGCAAATCAAGTGAGGCGAAAGTTTGGGTCTACAGTCCATTTGTCCCCCTCTAGAGATACCAAAGAGTTCTTTTTGGTTGTCTCTTTCTCCTCGGCTTCGTTTCCTCTCTCAGTGGAATCAGTGGGTATTGCTTTGCAATGTTGTCTTGGTGGTATCACCCCTCGATCTTTCTGCTTCTCGGTTGCTAATAACAAAGTGGGGCATTTTGTTTATGGGCTCAAAGATCGTGTTTGGCCAGATTTTGTGTGTCATTTTCACCTGTTCAATGGCCATTTTGCCAAAGCTCATACCATTGACCATCATTGGCATGCTGACACGGAGTTGGATGATATTGCTGATCGGTGTTCTATTGCACTCAAATCTTCCCTTTCGTTCCTGACCCCGAAGGATAAGTTGGATAATTCTTCTGTGAAGGTTCTTAGCAATTTTGGGCTCATTAAGTTGGATAATTGGACTTTCTCGAACAAAAATGTGCATGAAGCTTCATCATCTTTGGATCCAAAGCAGCATCTCCAAATACAATTTGGCTCATTTTCTTCGGTCCAAAATCCTGGCGTGGTTTTGGGTCCGAATAATAATCATAATGTGTTAATGGACCATTATTCGGCCCATATGCAATTTGAGGAGACTCAGGTCATTCAATGCATTGCTTTAGGAGCGTTTAATTGCCCTCTGAATTGGCCTTATGCCCCACTCCCTCTGTGTTTATTGAAATCTGCATTCAAATATGCTCCTCCTCATGAGTTTTGGCCACCTAGACTCAAGGCGCAACATAAGCTGGATTTAGCCCAGGCACAAAACTCGCAACTTGATATTGAAAATCTTGCCACTAATTGGGCTGCCTTATGCTCCAAATGCCTTCAATGGGGACATTCCCGGGTCAATTGCGAGGCAAGGCTAACCTGCATTAACTGCTCAGGTCCTAATCACAAAGCATTTAATTTCCCCGAGCGGGTCATCACTTCTGATTTAATTCAGCAAGTTCCATCAATCAGCAACCCTGCAATAGGTTCTACCGGATCTTCTGGAGCGCCCATTTCTGCTTGTAATCCTGCGCATCCATCCAGACCGTCCATCCGCTGTGCTGAGTGTGGCTTCTATGGCCACGTGGTGAGGGCTTGCAGAAAGCTGTAATTTCATAAGAAGTCGAGGTGGGTAGTTAAAAAATTTCGGCCGCCCCGTTCCCCCCCCCCTCACGCGCTCCGCCTTCCACCTCGAAATCCCAAAAAACCTCGCTCTGCCCTGTCCCGTCAACATTGCAGTCACTCCATTCCTCCCTGCCTGCGACCATGGTCAACTATCCTTTGAACCCCGTCCCCTTCCTGCCGCCGGGGTTTGCCGTCGAGCCTGGCCCGGCTGACCGAGTGGTGCGCAGCGGCATGGTGCTCGGCTCCATTGCCCCACTCAACCACGACTACCTGGCAATCGCGGAATCAAGACAATATGTGCCTCTTGATACGTCTCCCTCGTATCTACTTTTCCAAACACTTTTGCCCTTGTTTTGGAGTCTAACTTGTATGATTTGAATGGAACTAACCCGGACTGACGCTGTTTTCAGCAGAATTGCCATGGTGTTGTTTTATGTGCAGAAAATAAAAGTTCTCAGAATGACCTGAAACTCCACGGAACACCTTAGAAAAAATAATCAAAAATCCTCGCACAAGATGAAGACCAGGGGGGCCACACCCTGTCCACGAGGGTGGGGGCGCCCCCCTGAGCGCCCCCCTACCTCGTGGGCCCCCTGGTGGCCCTCCGACGCCAACTCCAACTCTATTTATTGGCTTTCGGGGAGAAAAAAATCAGAGAGAAAAAATCATCGCGTTTTACGATACGGAGCCGCCGCCAAGCCCTAATCTCTCTCGGGAGGGCTGATCTGGAGTCCGTTCAGGGCTCCGGAGAGGGGGATTCGTCATCGTCGTCATCATCAACCATCCTCCATCACCAATTTGATGATGCTCACCGCCGTGCGTGAGTAATTCCATCATTGGCTTGCTGGACGGTGATGGGTTGGATGAGATTTATCATGTAATCGAGTTAGTTTTGTTAGGGTTTGATCCCTAGTATCCATTATGTTCTGAGATTGATGTTGCTATGACTTTGCTATGCTTAATGCTTGTCACTAGGGACTGAGTGCCATGATTTCAGATCTGAACCTATTATGTTTTCATGAATATATGTGTGTTCTTGAGCCTATCTTGCAAGTCTATAGTCACCTACTATGTGTTATGATCCGGCAACACCGAAGTGACAATAATCGGGACCACTCCCGGTGATGACCATAGTTTGAGGAGTTCATGTATTCACTATGTGCTAATGCTTAGTTTCGGTTCTCTATTAAAAGGAGGCCTTAATATCCCTTAGTTTCCAATAGGACCCCGCTGCCACGGGAGGGTAGGACAAAAGATGTCATGCAAGTTCTTTTCCATAAGCACGTATGACTATATACGGAATACATGCCTACATTACATTGATGAACTGGAGCTAGTTCTATGTCACCCTATGTTATGACTGTTACATGACGAACCACATCCGGCATAATTATCCATCGCTAATCCGGTGCCTACGAGTTTTCCATATACTGGTTCTCGCTTATTTACTTTTCCGTTGCTACTGTTACAATCACTACAAAATACCAAAAACATTACTTTTGCTGTCTTTACTTTTGTTACCGTTACTACCACTATCATATTACTTTGCTACTAAACACTTTGCTGCAGATACTAAGTTTCCAGGTGTGGTTGAATTGAGAACTCAGCTGCTAATACTTGAGAATATTCTTTGGCTCCCCTTGTGTCGAATCAATAAATTTGGGTTGAATACTCTACCCTCGAAAACTGTTGCGATCCCCTATACTTGTGGGTTATCAGGACCTTTTTCTGGCGACGTTGCCGGGGAGCATAGCTCTATTCTTTGAGTCACTTGGGATTTATATCTGCTGGACACTATGAAGAACTTGAAAGACGATCGAACTACTATTTTGCCCTCAACTACAAGGGGAGGTAAGGAACTGCCATCTAGCTCTGCACTAGATTCTCCTTCTGTTATAAGTAGGCTTGCGACACCTAAACCTGTTACTGATATGAATTTTGATATGTCGCATGTTATTGATGATGCCACTTCTACTATGCATGATACTTATGATGAAACTACTTCTATGCCTGATAATACTGTGCCTCTTGGTAAATTTCTCGATGAGCAAATTGCTAGCTCTAGAGAAAGAGAAATTATTGAATCTGAATACGATGATGATAGTGATGATCAGAATATGCCTGCTATTCCTGAGGGTTACCTTTTTGATGCGGAATCTTCTGCAGCTATTTTTGCTTGCCAGGATAGATATGAACTTAAGAGGTTGCTAGTTAAATGGAGTAAAGAATCTCTTAGAGATAGAATGAGACCCGACCCTGCTTTTGCTACTTCACCTATTTGTGTTCTCGATAAGGATTATTATGATTTTTCTATTGATCTAGATATAATTACTTTGGTTGAATCTGATCCTTTCTATGGTTATGAATCTGAAACTGTTGTGGCACATCTTACTAAGTTAAATGATATAGCTGCCCTGTTTACTAATAATGAGAGATCGCGCTACCTTTATTTACTCAAAATATTTCCGTTCTCATTAAAGGGTGATGATAAGATATGGTTTAATTCTCTTGATCCTGGTTGTGTGCAAAGTCCCCAGGATATGATTTATTACTTCTCTGCTAAATATTTCCCTGCTCATAAGAAACAAGCTGCTTTGAGGGAAATATGCAACTTCGTGCAAATTGAAGAAGAGAGTCTCCCACAAGCTTGGTGGAGGCTTCTCAAGTTACTTAATGCTTTGCCTGACTATCCTCTTAAGAAACCTGAAATACTTGATATCTTTTATAACGGACTAACTGATGCTTCCAAAGATTACCTGGATAGTTGTGCTGGTTCTCTTTTCAGGGAAAGAACACCGGATGAAGCTGAAATTCTATTGAATAATATGTTGACAAATGAAAATAATTGGGCACCTCCCGAGCCACCTCCTGAGCCAGCTCCTGTGCCAATTACTAAACCTATTCCTAAACCAACTCCAAAGAAGAGAGGTGTTCTATTTCTCCGAGGAAAATCTATGAAAGAAAAAGGTATTAAAGCTAAAGATGTTAAGAATTTACCTCCTATTGAAGAAATACATGGCCTTAATTTACCGCCTGTTGAAGAAGTATATGATCTCAACTATTTATTTACTGAAGAACCTCCCGATATCCCGACACAGGTAGTAAAGGTAAATTCTTTCTATAGATATGATAAAGTTGAAGTCCCTCCTACTAAAATTGCTAGTCAGTGCTTGGATGAGTTTGATGACTTTATGTTTAAGCAAGATGACTTTAATGCTTATTTTGGTAGACAATTAAAACAGAATACCTTTATGATTAAACGCTTGGGAGATTATATGGCTGATATTAGAGGTGAACTTAAACTTGTTAGCAAACATGTTTCTATGGTTACCACTCAAGTAGAACAAGTACTTAAAGCTCAAAAAGAAGTGCTTGATGAAATGAATAGTAAGAAAAATGATTATGTTGTTAGAGTGGCTACTAGAACTGGTAGAATGACTCAGGAACCTTTGAATCCTGAAGGCCACCCTAAGAGAATCGAGCAAGATTCACAGAGAAATAATATCGATGTACCTAGTTCTTCTAAGAGGAAGAAAAAGAAAAATGATAGGACTTTGCAAACTTCTAGTGAACCTATTGTTGAACCACCTGAGAATCCAAATGATACCTCTATTTCTGATGCTGAAACACAATCAGGTGATGAACATGAACCTAGTGATAATGTTAATGATGATGTTCATGTTGATGCTCAACCTAGTAATGATAATGATGTAGAGATTGAACCTGCTGTTGATCTTGATAACCCACAATCAAAGAATCAACGTTATGACAAAAGAGACTTCGTTGCTAGGAAACATGGTAAAGAAAGGGAACCATGGGTTCAGAAACCCATGCCTTTTCCAAGAAAAAGGATGATGAGGATTTTGAGCGCTTTGCTGAAATGATTAGACCCATCTTTTTGCGTATGCGATTAACTGATGTGCTCAAAACAAATCCTTATGCTAAGTATATGAAGGATATCGTTACTAATAAAAGAAAGATACATGAAACTGAAATTTCCACCATGTTTGCTAATTATACTTTTAAGGGTGGAATACCAAAGAAACTTGGAGATCCAGGAGTACCTACTATACCATGCTCCATTAAGAGAAATTATGTTAAAACTGCTTTATGTGATCTTGGAGCCGGTGTCAGTGTTATGCCTCTCTCTTTATATCGTAGACTTGACTTGAATAAGTTGACACCTACTGAAATATCTTTGCAAATGGCTGATAAATCAACTGCTATACCTGTCAGTATTTGGGAGGATGTGCCTGTTGTGGTTGCAAACGTTACTATTTTAACGGACTTTGTTATTCTTGATATTCTCGAGGATGATAGTATGTCTATTATTCTTGGAAGACCTTTTCTTAATACTGCAGGGGCTGTTATTGATTGCAACAAAGGCAATGTCACTTTTCATGTTAATGGCAATAAGCACACGGTACACTTTCCGAGGAAACAACCTCAAGTATATAGTATCAACTCTATTGGAAAAATTCCATCGATTATATTGGGAGCTTTTGAATTTCCTCTACCTACTGTCAAGAAAAAGTATGATATTCTTATTGTTGGGGATTTTCATATCCCCGT
This sequence comes from Triticum aestivum, assembly GCF_018294505.1. NCBI lineage: Eukaryota > Viridiplantae > Streptophyta > Magnoliopsida > Poales > Poaceae > Triticum > Triticum aestivum. The sequence goes on along the minus strand of NC_057803.1, from coordinate 736,498,401 downwards.
TGAGGTAACTTAGTGTTATTCGAAATTTCTTCGGTTCCATGATTATCGGAATGAGTTTGTTAACAAGACTTGATAAACCTTGTTAGTGGATTCTTTTTGATAAGCATGAGATGGATGAAGCTAGAAGCACAACTGTCGGTGTCAAAACCGGCGGATTTCGGGTAGGGGGTCCCGAACTGTGCGTCTAGGCGGATGGTAACAGGAGACAAGGGACACGATGTTTTTACCCAGGTTTGGGCCCTCTCGATGGAGGTAAAACCCTACTCCTGCTTGATTAATATTGATGATATGGGTAGTACAAGAGTAGATCTACCACGAGATCAGAGAGGCTAAACTAGAAGCTAGCCTATTGTATGATTGTTGTTCGTCCTATGGACTAAAACCCTCCGGTTTATATAGACACCGGAGAGGGCTAGGGTTACACAGAGTCGGTTACAATGGAAGGAGATCTACATATCCGTATCGCCAAGCTTGCCTTCCACGCCAAGAAAAGTCCCATCCGGACACGAGACGAAGTCTTCAATCTTGTATCTTCATAGTCCAAGAGTCCGACCAAAGTATATAGTCCGGTCATCCGGACACCCCCTAATCCGGGACTCCCTCAGTAGCCCCTGAACCAGGCTTCAATGACGACAAGTCCGGCGCGCAGATTGTCTTCGGCATTGCAAGGCGGGTTCCTCCTCCGAATACTTCATAGAAGATTTTGAACACAAGGATAGTGTCCGGCTCTGCAAAATAAGTTCCACATACCACCGTAGAGAGAATAATATTTGTACAAATCTAATCTGCTGACGTATTCTGCAGTGTGACATCATGCCACGACCAAGCCTTTATTCGAATCGTTTTACTGTTCCACCTCAGCGCGTTTAGCGAGGTGGTTTCCTCGGCATGTCTTGTCAAAGCAGAGATCGTGTCCCCTTATTCCAGGATTCTCATCAATACGGGCGTGGGTAACCCAACCGTGCCATTTATCACGGCGCTTGGGAGATAAGCGGGTTTTACCAGGCTGGTGGGGGTACATAGTTTCGTCTGCCATATAAGGGGATAAGGATCCACCCTTTCCATCTACGCCTTCTTCCTCCTTTGCTTATCCATTTCCGCCCACTCGAGCTCCAGCGCCCAAGTCCGCACTTCCCACCTCAACCTTCTCCAGCCATGTCCGGAGCGGGAGGCAGGTGGATGGCCTCCTCCATCACGGAGGGGCACATCAAAAAGTTGACGAAAGCCGGATACTTGTCCAACAACGTTGCGCATCGGCTCCCAGACGAGGGGCAGCTCATCTCCACCCCTAGGCCCCATGAGAGGGTGGTGTTCCTCCCCCATTTCCTCCGCGGACTGGGCTTCCCACTCCACCCATTTGTCCGGGGGCTCATGTTCTACTACGGCCTGGATTTCCACGATCTGGCTCCGAACTTCATCCTCAACATCTCGACGTTTACCGTCATGTGCGAGGCCTTCCTCCGCATCAAGCCCCACTTCGGCTTATGGCTGAAGATCTTCAATGTCAAGCCGAAGGTAGTGGGCGGCCAGCAAGCGGAGTGCGGAGGCGCCATGGTGGGCAAGATGCCCAACGTCACATGGCTCGAGGGCTCCTTTGTGGAAACCATCAAAGGGTGGCAATCGGGGTGGTTCTACATCACCGAGCCGCGTGACCTTGAATGGGCAGCGGCCCCCGGATCCCAATCTGGCATCCCCACACGGCTCACCTCTTGGAAAGAGACGGGCCTGTCATGGGCTAATTCGGGAGAGCTGACCGGACTCCAAACCTGCGTCCAAAACTTGATGGACAAGAAGGTTAAACTTGTAAAGTAGTCCAGGTCATGCTCTTCCGCTGGATTCTCCTGTGTCAACGACGGGCTTTTAACTTGTGGGAGTTCGACCCGGCCCAGCACCAAACTTTGTCCGGGCTCTTTGACACAACGCATGAGCATGCCTGGAAGGTGCTATTCAAGGGCGCCGAGGTTCCCCCTCCCATTACCGAGGATCGCGGATTCTGCGCGAAGCACCAGGCCAACGCAGTAACCTTGTTTTTCCCTTTACAAGATACTTGTTTTTCATAGTTTGACTCTATGCGGGATCTAAGCTCCCGTTCCTTTGACAGGACTGGCAGAAGAAGTCCAGACAGATCGACTGTCCAGCTCCTTTGCCCGAAGGCCCAGTAGATGCCCGCTTGGCGAAGCTGCTGGTCCCGGCACCTCACGTGGTGCCGGAGAAGAAGGCCACGGGAACTCGAAAGAGCTCCCGGCGCCTGGTGGTGTCGGATTCATCGCCCGACGACTCCGAAGCACACTCCTCCCATGAAGACGAGGAGGCGGAAGAAGAGGCCTCTCCCCCTCCAACGGGGGGAGGAAAGAAAAGGAAAGCCACCCCAACTAGGGGGGCCGAAGGGTCCAAGAAGGGAAAGACCCTTCTCCGGACTACTCCACCAACGCCGACGACGGCGAAGAGGAGTGGCCATCCAGGGCGAAGCCCCTGGCAAAATCGTAAGTATCCGGATACCAGAATAACTCATGGTGTTCCTTTACTGCACAGTATCTTCTAACGCCGAACATAATCATGCAGTCCGCCCAAGGCCCGGCTCGATGCTTCGTCGAGCGGATCCCTGGATTCGTCGGATGTGAATAGTCTTTAACTCCCGACTGCTACCTCTCCTCTCCCCACGGACGATGCTGAGGTGGAGTCCCAAAAGGGACCGAGCCAGAAGGAGGTAGCCCCAGAGGCGCTGCAAGGCGACCTTCTGGACTCGAGACGCAAAGGGGATAAAACCCCAAAGGGCTCTAAGTCCGGCCCTGGGTCGGACACCGCACCGGAACCTTCAATGGTTCCGGAGTCCGGCAGGTGGCCCCCTCGTAAGAAGGGCAAGCCTACGACGCCGGTGACCTCCGTCCAATCGGAGGCACCGGATAATTTGCTGGAGGTGCTTAACGGCGCCTCCATCGACGAGGAGCACCGCACTATTATGAGTGCAGTGATCCGGAAGGTTCAGTCCGCCAAGAGCGGGCTGACGGAAGCCTCTGCCAGCCTTCTAACAGGCTTTGAGGTATGTATTGAAGACATGTAAAAATATTACCGCATAGACAGTAGCCCCTGATGCTCAGTTTGGTGTTCGGAAAGAAAAGCCGGACTGAGGATCTAAAAAGATATACGCAGGAGTCTAACATAAATATGTCAATATGGGAATGCAGGTTGCGCTGCTGACCTCTGCCGCACTGACTGCGGAGGTCGATGCATTGAAGCAAAGCCTCGAGCGGTCCGAGAACGAGCTCGGCCTTGCCAAGAAGCAGCTCGAGGACAAGGAAGGTAAGTAGTACCTGATGTTAGTATATATAAAATACCTGGTTGCAAAAAATGACAGGACCAACGTGAGTGTTACAGGGGCCACAACCGAGGTGGCGACCCTGAAAGAAGCGTTGTCCAAGGCCAAAAACAATGTGGCCGTGGAGCGCACCGAGCGAGAAAAGTAGGAGGCGCGGGTGGCGGAGGTGCGGCAAGAGCTCCACGCTCTTGTGAAAAAACATGAGAGTTTGGAGCTTGACTCAAAGACTCGAGAGTCCGAGCTTGCCTCGGCCCTTAAGAGCGCCAAATCTGCCAAGGCTGAAGCCCAAAAAGCCCTCCAGGAAATTGAGGCGATGAAGAAGATAGCGGCGGGTAAGGCATTCTTTATGCAAAGCAAGCACGTGAGAGTGAATTACTTCTTACTTACCCGAGTTCGGAGCTCTCCAGGAGCATTCGCATATCTGCCCCGTAGTGTGTCCGATGCTGCCGCATTCTACTGAGCCAAGGAAGGGAGCTCGACGGAGAAGGTGTTCTGGTCCCAATATTGTGAGGCCGGACACCCGGTGCCCTTGAGCGACCAGCTGAAGCAGCTGGTTGAGCTCCATAAGGTAGCCGAACAGGCCATGAAGGGCCTTATAGGCCGGCTATGGCCTGGGGAGGTCCTTCCTGGGAGCTACTTTGGGCTGGTGAGGCGGCTGGTGGATGCCTGTCCATGGCTTGAAGTTATCAAGCGCTCCGTGTGCATTGAAGGCACCCGTAGGGCCCTTGCCCGTGTTAAAGTACACTGGGGCAAGATGGATGCTGAGAAGCTGGTGACAGATGGGCCACCGGAGGGGAAGGAGCATCGCAAGCCCGAGTTGCATTATGAGGGCGTCCTGAAGGGTGCCTGCCTTGTGTCCAATGAGTGTTCCAAGGATGTAATCTTTGAGTAAACTCGCTTGTGTTATCCTGAGCGCTGAAAACTTGTTCATATGCGCTAAGCAACGCTTTTTGAATTTAAAATATTACTTTATGTGCAGCCGTTTATTAAATCTGAGAGATGCGAGTTGTCGGCTTCTACCCCCATGCCACAAGTGCTGGGGTGTTCGGGATAAACCTGAGTGCTCTTGTTCCCATTCTTGGGTCCTTCGAGGGAGGCGCTCAGCACAACGAACAAGGCAATCAGACTATAATGCTTTATCACTCTCACTTAGCCATAGAATTCTATAATTTTCAATTTCGGCGAAGCCCCTAGTGTTCGGAAGATCGAGTTCGGGGCGCTATCCACGCCTAGGCCGGACAAAGCGAGCTCCTCGCTCTAAGCGGCATAAGTCTTTAGGGACTCCAAAACCTCTCGAACAGCGACCGGCTCTCGCCCTATCATGACGGTCAGTTTTAGCTTTCTCTACTGAGGGGCTTAACCCAGCTCAACTGGGGCACAATCGTAGTAGTTCTCCCAGCGCTACCTTAGCCGATATAATGGAACGTAAGGTACCAAAACATGGGAGCCGGGCAAACCCAACTATTGACCCAAGACATGATTCAGAGCCGATGCATATAATGTTATAAGTTCGGGGTGCCGCACTCGTGAGAGTGTTCGGACTTCTCACACCATATTCTGGGGTACTTCAGCCCCTGGTGTATTGGCCGTACCAAAGTGTACGGTTGCATAATGTCATAACTAAACATATTTACATAAAAATGAATGCAATAATAGGCAAGAGCTATATATTGTTTATTAAAAGGCTACTGTGAAAGCAGAACGATACAAATAGTGCGATAAGCAAGAGATGAGATTATTTGACATGTCCCCCTCCAGGGGCAAGCTGTGGAACTTTATGTAAGACAGGTATTTAGCTCATTATAGAGACCACCTGGACATTCAACGTAGCTTGCTGCCTCCCTGGCTGTTGCATCATGTGTCCGGCAATTGTACTGCCGGACAAGCCTTCCGAAGAGTGGAGTCCTGAAAATAAGAAAAAATAAATGACAAAATCGGGAGCCCCTAGTGCGGTTCAGCCGCATTTCGGGCGTGCCGTGGTTGTGCCCCTCCCCTTATGCCCATGGTATTTCCAGAGCATAATTATGTACCGTGGTACTAGTTTCGCAATTTCGCGAGGGCTGGGGTTGGGGCCGCACTGCTACGCTTGCTCGGAACGTGCCAGGCGGCCTTGTTGTAGGTTACTCCAGGCGCGCTTGACGGTGCCCGGACGTTTAATAGCCGGACTGGAGAATTGCCTTGAAAGGCTACTTTGTACTTCCGCCGCGAGGGCCGCCGTATGCTCCTCCGTTTGGAGAGAGCGTTCGGTGTTTCCATTGACCGTAATGACTCCCCGAGGGCCTGGCATCTTGAGCTTAAGGTATGCGTAGTGCGGCACCGCATTGAACTTTTCAAATGTGGTTCGTCCGAGCAGGGCGTGATAGCCACTGCGGAGCGGGACTATGTCGAAGATTAACTCCTCGCTTCGGAAATTATCCGGGAATCCGAAGACCACTTCGAGTGTAACTGAGACTATACAGTTGGCCTCTACACCTGGTATGACGCCTTTAAAGGTCGTCTTTGTGGGTTTAATCCTTGAAGGATCTATGCCCATTTTTCGCACTGTATCCTGATAAAGCAGGTTCAGGCTACTGCCGCCGTCCATGAGGACTCTAGTGAGGTGAAATCCGTCAATGATTGGGTCTAGAACCAACACGGTGAATCCGCCGTGGCGGATGCTAGTGGGGTGGTCCCTTCGATCAAAAGTGATCGGGCAGGAGGACCACGGGTTGAACTTTGGGGCGACTAGCTCCAACGCATATACGTCCCTGAGTGCACGCTTCCGCTCCCTTTTGGGGATGTGGGTTGCGTATATCATGTTCACCGTCCGCACTTGTGGGGGAAAGCCCTTCTGTCCCCTATCGTTTGGCGGCCGGGGATCCTCCTCGTCATCGCTATGCAGCCCCTTGTCTCTGTTTTCGACACTTAATTTGTCTGCCTGCTTGAACACCCAACAATCCCAGTTGGTGTGATTGGCTGGTGTTTCGGGGGTGCCGTGTATCTGGCACGAGCGATCGAGTATTCGGTCCAAACTGGGCGGGCCCAGAGTATTTCTTTTGAATGGCTTTTTCCGCTGACCGGGTTTAGAGCCTCTGAATCCGGCATTAACTATCATATCCTCAGCATTATCGCCGTTAATGCGGTGCTTGTGCTTGTTGCGACGCGACCTGCCATTGTTGTCCTTGGTATCCGAATTACCAGGGCTCTTGGTCATGTTATTACTACGAGCTAGCCAGTTGTCTTCTCCCGCGCAAAAGCGGGTCAAGAGTGTTGTGAGGGCTGCCATGGATTTCGGCTTTTCCTGTCCTAGGTGTCGGGCAAGCCATTCGTCACGGATGTTATGTTTGAAGGCTGCGAGGGCCTCTGCGTCCGGACAGTCAACTATTTGATTTTTCTTGGTTAGGAACCATGTCCAGAATTGTCTGGCCGATTCCTCTGGCTGCTGAATGATGTGGCTTAGGTCATCGGCGTCTGGTGGTCGCACATAGGTGCCCTGGAAATTGTCAAGGAATGCGACTTCCAGGTCCTCCTAGCAACCAATTGACTCTGCTGGCAAGCTGTTAAGCCAATGCCGAGCTGGTCCTTTAAGCTTGAGTGGGAGGTATTTTATAGCGTGTAGATCATCACCGCGGGACATGTGGATATGAAGGAGATAATCCTCGATCCATACCGCAGGATCTGTTGTGCCATCATATGATTCGATGTTTACGGGTTTAAAACCTTCGTGGATTTGATGATCCATTACTTCATCTGTGAAGCATAGTGGGTGTGCGGCGCCTCTGTAATGGGCTATATCACGACGTAGCCCAGATGAGCTTTGTCTGCTGTGTTCGGCCTGGCCGTATTTGCCATATCCGGCGTGACGGTTATCGTCACGTGTCGTGGGGCGCCCACGCGATCCGTAGATCGATCTTGTTTGCCTTGCCTTGTCCTCCAATATGTCTTGCAGGTCTGGCGCATTTCCCCGTGCCTTGGTATTTTTTGAGCGACGCTGGGGTGCGGCTTGAGTGGATGGCCGAGAGGCCTCTCTGTCGCGGCCACGAGGTGGCTGGTCGGCCGCGTCGTGCGCTGGTGATGTAGGTTTAGGTGCTTCCTCCTCTAATCGGGGCAGCAGCCTGTGCTTTGGGTAGCTCTTGGAGGGGCGTTCGAGTTCGTACTCTTCAGCCGCAAGGACTTCAGTCCATCTGTCGGCTAGCAAGTCTTGCTCAGCTCTAAGCTGCTGCTGTTTTTTCTTGAGGCTGCTTGCCATGGCCATAAGCCTGCGTTTGAAATGCTCTTGTTCGACGGGATCCTCAGGCACGACAAATTCGTCGTCGTCGAGGCTTGCCTCGTCTTCGGAGGGAGGCATGTAATTACCGTCCTCTACCTCTCTGTCTGCCGCTCTCTCATGAGGGCTGGCTTCTCCATCCTCCTGTGCTGAATCCTGCTGGAGGGGGTTGTCTTCAGCACTATCCGGGTGTTATTATCTCCCGTGCCGGAATCGCCGTTTTTGCTTTGGCGGGATTTAGAGCGGCGCCGCTGACGCCGACGCTTAGGCTGCTTCTTGGAGGGGTCGTCCTCCGTTGTTCCGTCGCCATTCCCTTCTTTTGGGGTGTCCACCATGTATATGTAATATGACGAGGTGGCCTTCCAGTTCCCTAGAGGCGCTAGGTCTTGGTCGTCTCCTGCATCGGTGTCCATACCGTCGATGTCTTCGGAGTTGATGTCAAGCATGTCGGTTAAATCATCGACAGTGGCTACAAAGTGGGTGGTGGGTGGGCTTTGAATTTCTTCGTTGTCCCCATCCCAACCTCGCTGACCATAGTCTGGCCAGGGCTCTCCTGATAAAGAGAGAGACTTTAGTGAATTCAGAATGTCGCCGAAGGGCGAGCGCTGAAAGATGTCCGCGGTGGCGAACTCCATGATCGGCGCCCAATCTGGTTCGATCGGCAAGGGCGCGGAAGGTTCGGAGTCTGGAAAGGAGTCCGGCACCTTGGAGTCATGAGCTTCGCAAAGGACAGGGCTGGTGTTCGGCTCGATCACCGTAGAGATTGCAGCCCCCGAGGCGGTGTCCAGCCACCCGTCCTCGATTGGCGCAGTCGGCTCCGAGCAAAGGGTCGGAGCGGACACTGGGGCGGCCTCCTAGGCACTGTTCGGCGGCAGAGCTAGATCATGCCCATCATGACAGTGCGGCGCGCTCAGCTGCAGCTCGAACCCGTCGAAGATCAAGTCTCCGCGGACGTCAACCGTGTAGTTCAAACTTTCAAATCTGACCTGATGGCCAGGGGCGTAGCTTTCAATCTTCTCCAGATGGCTAAGCAAATTGGCCCACAGTGCAAAGCCGCCGAATACGAAGATCTGTCCGGGGAGAAAAGTCTCACCCTAGACCGCATCGTTGTTGATGATCGTAGGAGCCATCGGGCCTAAAGATGACGATACAGAGGAACTCTCAATGAAAGCACCAATGTCGGTGTCAAAACCGGCGGATCTCGGGTAGGGGGTCCCGAACTGTGCGTCTAGGCGGATGGTAACAGGAGACAAGAGACACGATGTTTTTACCCAGGTTCGGGCCCTCTAGATGGAGGTAAAACCCTACTCCTGCTTGATTAATATTGATGATATGGGTAGTACAAGAGTAGATCTACCACGAGATCAGAGAGGCTAAACTAGAAGCTAGCCTATGGTATGATTGTTGTTCGTCCTACGGACTAAAACCCTCCGGTTTATATAGACACCGGAGAGGGCTAGGGTTACACAGAGTCGGTTACAATGGGAGGAGATCTACATATCTGTATCGCCAAGCTTGCCTTCCACGCCAAGGAAAGTCCCATCCGGACACGGGACGAAGTCTTCAATCTTGTATCTTCATAATCCAGGAGTCCAGCCAAAGTATATAGTCCGGTCATCCAGACACCCCCTAATCTGGGACTCCCTCAACAACCTTCTGTACCCTCTTTATATTTTCTTTCATTTAGTAGAAATAAAGTTAAAAAAGTATTTTTCTGTCTGTTTCCCGACTTATCCGTGCAATATAAAAATATCCCGAAAATAAAAGTCCTCAGAATGCCATGCCAATTTAATATGATTTTTTCAGGAATATTTGAGGATTTACTGTGCAAAAATTACCGCGGGGGGAGCTGCCACCTGGTCACGAGGGTGGAGGGCGCGCCCCCCTGCCTCGTGGGCCCACGATGGCCCTCCTCCACTTATTCCTGCACCCATCTTCTTCCTCTGTCTCACACAAACACGAAAAACCAACTCAAGCATGAGTTTCAGCCCCCGTTGATGTGATTTTCGATCTCCTTTCTCAAAGCACCTCTCGCAAAACTGCTTGGGGAGATTGTTCCTTGGTATGTGGCTCCTCCATTGGTCCAATTAGTTTTTGTTCTAGTGCTTTATTCATTGCAAATTTGTGCTGCATAGGTGACCACGTTCTTGAGCTTGCATGTCAAATTTATATGGTTCCAAGTAGTTCCAATGCTTTATATGGGCTCTAGGCACTTGTAGGAGTTGTTGCTATCAATTTTATTGAAGTTGGTTCACTTTTATTTGAAGTTACTAAAAATTTCAGAAATTTTTCAGAGGAAACAATATGTTTAGGAGGATGTTCCAAGGTGGTTCTTCAAGGAAGCAAGGTCCCAGACTTGCAATACGACATGCTGACGAGGAACCACCAAGAGATGCTCCTGTGAGGCCCTGTGAATGGCCTTCGGAAAATTGTATGAATCAAGTGGGAATCAAAGAAGAATTTAGTGCATATTTGCGCAATGCCGGTCTTGAGGACTTTGAAGCTGACAAATGCCCCTAGTATCATGATCTCACAAGTTCATTTGTGAGGAGGTTTGAGTTTTCATCTTCGCGTAATTCTCCAGCAGTCATGTTTGACCTTTATGACAAATCTTATACCATGGACTTAGAGGATTTCACTTTTGCTTGCAAACTTCCATCATGGGGTAATGTCAGGGATCCCCCTAAATCTGAATATAGAGACTTTCTTGCTAGAATAACTGTGGGGGAATCTAGAGATATAACACAAGCCACTATAGGGAGCATTCACTTTCCTGCTATACATTATTTTGCTCTCTTCATAGGTAGATGCATTAATGCTAAGGATGAAGCATGTCACATGTGTGTCCCTGATCTCAGCATTCTCAGGAGTGCTGTGTTAGGAGACCAATCTTATCATATGGGAGCCATTGTAGCTCACAGGTTGCATCAAAATAGACATAGCGGAGATTTCTTTGGAGGAATTTATGCAACCCGCTTAGCTAATTTTCTTGAGATAGACATTCGTGAGGGTGATATGGAGTTACCCCCTTCTTATTTAGATTTTGATTCTATGGTCTCCCACTAGTTTGTTGAGAGGACTGAACCACCTCTCCAGTATCGACTAATCTTTAACAAACGTCATGTAGTCCATATTGCTCTTCCTGCTCCTGCCTTCTTTGATTTTCAGACAAAAGGAAGATATATTATTACCAGAGAGGAGCCAGATGAGTACGAGAGGAGAGCGGAGGCTGCTCGACGCCATGCTACAGCTCAGGCGGCGATAGCAGCTGCATCACAGTATGACCCCAGCTTCACCTACGGATATCCGCCAGGCTGTCCCTGGCAATAGACCAACTTAGGCCAAAAGCCTAAGCTTGGGGGAGTACGTATTTCCCACCGACATTACATTCATGTTCACACACACTCATTGCTAGATGTCGGTGCTCATACTCTTTCACTGTAATATCCATGCCAGTTTATTTTCTTTTTCCTGCTTTCTTCTTGTGTGTTTGATAAACCTTAAGAAAAACCAAAAAAAAATAGTAGTAGTTTATTTCCTTGCTGTAGTAATTAAAAAGAAAACCCAAAAATATTTCCCATTCTTCTTTTGCTTGTTGGGAGCTTTCCCGTGTAAATAGTTTTTATTTCTTTTCCTTTCTTTGGGGGTCGAGAAGACCATATTGAAAATGCTTAGTGGCTCTTATATGCATGATTGTTTATTTTAACTTAGAGCCCATATTACTTGTCTTCTCTCTTGAGTTGAATGCTTGCAGATTCCAGCTTAGTCCAATGCACGTGCACTCTTATTATTATACACATCGCTCGGTCGTGAATGTGAAAGGCAATATTGATGATATATGATGGACTTATTGGGATGAGAAAAGTTGGTATGAACTCAACCTCTCTTGTTTTTGTAAATATGATGATTCATCGTTTCTGATTCAGCTATTATGAAGTAAACATATTTGCAATGACATTTAGAGATTATAGTTGCTTGTGCCATGCTTGATTAGCTATGAGTTATAATGGTTTACCTTGCGTGCCAACATGCTATTAGAATGATTATGATGTGGTATGATGGGATGGTATCCTCCTTTAAATGAATTGAGTGACTAGACTTGGCACATGTTCACGCATGTAGTTGAATCAAATCAACATAGCCTTCATGATATTTATGTTCATGGTGGATTATATCCTACTCATGCTTGTATTCGGTGTAAATTAATTTTAATGCATGTTTACGACTGTTGTCGCTCTCTCAGTTGGTCGCTTCCCAGTCTTTTGCTAGCCTTCATGTGTACTAAGCGGGAATACCACTTGTGCATCCAAACTCCTTAAACCCCAAAGTTGTTCCATATGAGTCCACTATACCTACCTATATGCGGTATCTACCTGCCGTTCCAAGTAAATTTGTATGTGCCAAACTCCAAACCTTCAAATAAAATTCTGTTTTGTATGCTCGAGCAGCTCATGTTTCAACTAGGGCTGCCCTTATCTTCCATATTAGGTGGTTATTCTCAAGAGGAGTGGACTCCGCTCCTCATTCACGAGAAAATGGCTGGTCTTCTGGATGCCCAGTCCCATGCTTTATGCAAACTAAATCAAAATAACTGCAAACAAAACTCCCCCTGGGAACCGTTGAATGTTGGAGGCACTCGTTGTTTCGAGCAAGCCATGGATTGATGCTTGTGGAGGAGGGGGAGTATAAACTTTACCATTCTGTTTGGGAACCGCCTATAATTTGTGTAGCATGGAAGATATCGTCATCTCATAGTTGTTACGTTGACAGCAAAAGTATGCCTCTCAAAATATTATTCAATCCCTATTTTAAAATCGAGCTCTAGCACCTCTACAAATCCTTGCTTCCCTTTGCGAAGGGCCTATCTATTTACTTTTATGTTGAGTCATCATCCTTCTTATTAAAAAGCATCAGCTAGAGAGCACACTGTCGTTTGCATTCATTATTATTGGTTTATATTGGGTATGACTTGACTGGATCTCTTTTACCATGAATTACAATGTTTAGTCAGTCCTTGATCTTTGAAGGTGCTCTGCATTTATGTTTTGCGGTCTCAGAAAGGGCTAGCGAGATACCATTTTGTTATATCATGTTATGATTATTTTTGAGAAAGTGTTGTCATCCGAGTTTTATTATTATGGCTCGCTAGCTGATTATGCTATTGATATGAGTAATTGTGAGACCTATGTGTTATTGTGAGTATGGTTAGTTCATAATAATTGCTGAAACTCGAATGCTGGCTTTTCATGTTTACAACAACAAGAGCAAACAGAGTTCGTGAAAGTTTTTCTTTTTCTCTTTCAGTTTGTGAACTGAATTGCTTCAGGACAAGCAAGGGTTTAAGCTTGGGGGAGTTGATACGCCTCCGTCGTATCTACTTTTCCAAACACTTTTACCCTTGTTTTGGACTCTAACTTGTATGATTTGAATGGAACTAACCCGGACTGACGCTGTTTTCAGCAGAATTTCCATGGTGTTGTTTTATGTGCAGAAAATAAAAGTTCTCGGAATGACCTGAAACTCCATGGAACACCTTAGAAAAAATAATAAAATTCACGCCAAAGATGAAGACCAGGGGGCCCACACCCTGTCCACGAGGGTGGGGGGCGCCCCCCCCCCCTGAGCGCGCCCCCCCTACCTCGTGGGCCCCCTGGTGGCCCTCCGACGCCAACTCCAACTCTATTTATTGGCTTTCGAGGAGAAAAAATCAGAGAGAAGAAATCATCGCGTTTTACGATACGGAGCCGCCGCCAAGCCCTAATCTCTCTCGGGAGGGCTGATCTGGAGTCCGTTCGGGGCTCCGGAGAAGGGGATTCGTCGCCGTCGTCATCATCAACCATCCTCCATCACCAATTTCATGATGCTCACCGCCGTGCGTGAGTAATTCCATCGTATGCTTGCTGGATGGTGATGGTTGGATGAGATTTATCATGTAATCGAGTTATTTTTGTTAGGGTTTGATCCCTAGTATCCATTATGTTCTGAGATTGATGTTGCTATGACTTTGCTATGCTTAATGCTTGTCACTAGGGCCCAAGTGCCATGATTTCAGATCTGAACCTATTATGTTTTCACGAATATATGTGTGTTCTTGATCCTATCTTGCAAGTCTATAGTCACCTACTATGTGTTATGATCCGGCAACCCCGAAGTGACAATAATCGGGACCACTCCCAATGATGACCATAGTTTGAGGAGTTCATGTATTCACTATGTGCTAATGCTTTGTTCCGGTTCTCTATTAAAAGGAGGCCTTAATATCCCTTAGTTTCCAATAGGACCCCGCTGCCACGGGAGGGTAGGACAAAAGATGTCATGCAAGTTCTTTTCCATAAGCACGTATGACTATATACGGAATACATGCCTACATTACATTGATGAACTGGAGCTAGTTCTGTGTCACCCTATGTTATGACTGTTGCATGACGAACCACATCCGGCATAATTATCCATCCCTAATCCGGTGCCTATGAGTTTTCCATATACTGGTTCTCGCTTATTTACTTTTCCGTTGCTACTGTTACAATCACTACAAAATACCAAAAACATTACTTTTGTTGTCTTTACTTTTGTTACCGTTACTACCACTATCATATTACTTTGCTACTAAACACTTTGCTGAAGATACTAAGTTTCCAGGTGTGGTTGAATTGACAACTTAGCTGCTAATACTTGAGAATATTCTTTGGCTCCCCTTGTGTCGAATCAATAAATTTGGGTTGAATACTCTACCCTCGAAAACTGTTGCGATCCCCTATACATGTGGGTTATCACCTCTTCATCGCAGAGCTATCATCCACAACCAGATCATCGCGGCGCTTCATGAGCTGCAATTGTTCACCACAGAGGTCAGTGATCATCCGCTAGGGATTGGAATATTTGGGTTTGCGGATTCATTCTTAAGAGATACTGCGATGGCCACCCCTATTGAGCTTGAGTCTGAAGATCTGCCGATTTCGTTTGTTCCTCATAATGAGGCGCTTAATAGACGCACCACCACTTTTGGTCTGGAAGTTTGGTTGATGTTTTTTGGATTCCCATATCATTATCAAACTGACTACTTCATCACCAAAGCGCTGGGTGGTTATGGCTCTTTAGTTTCTTGGTATAACCCCAGGCAGGATCGTAGGTTCATGCTGATCAAAGCTCGCGTCCTTCGTCTCTGTTTGATCCCCAAAAGCTTTATTGTCTGGCAACTTGGTGGGGCTCGGGATTTCTGGACTGTGCAGGTTACCATCCTACGTAGCAATGATTGGAACGGATTGTTGCCGGAGGTGCCACCAGCTGGAGAAGAACCACCACCCCCTGATGGCAATCCTCACCCACAGTTTGGGCCTGAACTCACGGCGTAGAAGCTATACCAGCAACAAGTCCACAATTGGCTGGTGCAAAATGGAGCACCTCAAGCTGGCTCCAATGCGGATCAAGGCCCGACTCACAATGTTCATGGCAATGGTGGTTGGGGTCGCTGGCTGGCCCCTCAACGTGTGCAGTTGCCCCCAATGCCCCCTCACCTGGTGTACTATCAGGCATGGTTGGCGGCGCAGGGTCTGACTGTTCAGCATGGCTTGGTTCCTGAGGACAATCTCACTGACAACGCGTATCAGGCTTGGAATGATTCTATTACTGTCTCTGACTCCTCCAACTCTACTCAGTCTGAACTGGGTTTTATGCCTATTACGGTTGCTGCAGATTTTGTACCTGCTGTGAATCCTGATTCTCTGTCAGTCTCAGTGAGTGTTCACTCTCAGGGCCTTCGATTTGGTTTGTCTGCAGATGGGGATGAGCTTCTGGCAATTCTTCTGAATGATCCAATCCCTAGGCAGCAGCTCAACAGCTTTATTTTTAGTGCTCTGCGCCCGATCATTGCAAATTTTGGTCCCTGGAGTGATGGATACGGCTTAAGGAACAACTCTGCTGAGGTGAATGTCAGAATTTCCCAGGATACTGTTGGTTTGCACTTCTCTCTGATGCAGTCTGACAGTCATACCTTGCCTTCTTCCTCGTCGTGGTCATTGAGGAGTTGCCTGAACTCGCTAATGATACGCACACTACTGTGGTCGGTCACGAGCTTTCTGAATCTGCTGCTGGAACAAACAACGCTGACACTAATATGATCCATGGGGAAGCTGATGCCTCTGTTGTGACTAGCTCTGAAATTTCTGTTATGAACTCTGCTCCTATGATAACTGACAGTGCGCCTCCACCTGAGCACGTTGCGCCAAGACCCAGGCGCTCCAGGGCTGCTGCTCCTATATCCACTTCTGAAGTTAGATGCATCCAGAGATCCAACAAGTTCAACGGCTTCAAGATCCATGCTCCTAAAGACTCGCGTGTGGCTCCCTCCAAGGTCAAGCCTCGTATGATGCCAACTATTGGATCCTCCAGCTCCGCTCCCAGGATTGATGATGCAGTTCCCCCTCCTACTCCAATCGCCACGCAGCAGGAGATTGGTGTCCACAGGTGCGCTATTCCTGCTGAAGAGTTAACTACTGAAGCCTTGCTTGCCACCTCGTCAGCTGCTAGTCCGTCTGATGTTCAGGATCAGGCGGCCTCCTCCCTGGAGTGATCTTTGCCTCTGTCATGCCGCCTCTGTGATGCTGGAATGTGCTCTCTTGGAACATCAGAGGGCTCAGTTCGGAGAAGAAGTAGTTGGCTCTCTCTAATGCAATCATCGCTAGTGCTTGTGCGGTGGTTTGTCTGCAGGAAACCAAAATGCCTGATGTTTCTTTGGCGTTTCTTAAAACTTGTTTCCCTAAAGAATTCGATCGCTTTGCTTTTGCTCTTTCTCGCGGATCATCTGGTGATATTCTCACTGTCTGGAAAAGCGCTTTGTTTACGAGTACGGTTGTGTTTTTTGATGTTTTTACGCTTGTAGTCAGTTTCGTCAGTACTCAGTCGTCGCAAGCTTGGTCGCTCGCTAATGTTTATGGCTCATGCACGGGGAAGATCGCGCCGCGTTTACTTCCTGGTTGTACGACGTCCAGATACATAATGTGCATGATTGGCTACTCCTTGGAGATTTTAACTATATGCGAGCCCCTGACAACCGCAACAAGCCTGGGGGGAATCTGAATGATATGATCACTTTTAGTGATATAATTCGTAAGCAACAACTTATTGAGATACCAGTCCAGGGTAGATCTTATACGTGGAGTAACATGCAGCAGGACTCCCTCCTCGAGCAGATTGATTGGTTTTTCACCTCCCTCCACTGGACCAACTCGTATTCTAAAACCCTGGTAAAACCCCTGGGCAAGCCAGTTTTCGATCATATTCCCTGCATCGTTACTATTGAAACTAAGATCCCTCGCAGCAAACTCTTCCGCTTTGAATCATACTGGATATTACACCCAGGATTTTTGGAGGTGGTGCAACAGGTTTGGACTAAGCCAGTTCCTAACAAAAATGCTACGGCCATGCTTAGTCACAAGTTCAAAGCCCTTCGACACGCCCTTAAGATTTGGAGTAAGAATATCTCTCGACTTTCTATTGCGATCACTAATTGTAATGATGTTCTGGCGGATCTAGAAGAACTGGAAAACAAGCGCTGCCTCTCTCTTCCAGAAGCAAATTTTCGAAACATCCTTAAAGCTCATCTTCTTCGGCTGCTCAAGTATCAGAAGATTTACTCGAAAAAGCGCTGCACTATCAAGTGGATCAAGTTTGGAGACAAGAACACTAAATTCTTTCAAGCAATCGCCACTGAGCGATATCGTAAGAACACCATTGCCTCGCTCCGCACTGAGGATGATAGGGTGGTTGATGATCACCCTGGTAAGGAGGCGCTCCTGTACTCCACTTACAAAGCCAGGTTGGGGACAACTGCTCAGTGTCATATGAAGTTTGACTTACCTTCATTAATCCAATGGGCCAATAATCTCGACATCGTTACTGAGCCGTTCACTCCAGATGAAATCGATAGTATTATCAAGGAAATGCCTCCGGATCATGCTCCGGGACCTGATGGTTTTAGTGCATCTTTTCTCAAAGCTTGCTGGCCAATAATCAGGCATGACTTTTATTTGCTGTGCTCACAATTCTATGATGGAAACCTTGACATCACAAGTATCAACGATGGCCTCATTACACTGATCCCCAAGGTTAATGAACCTACCTTAGTTAATGATTACAGACCGATTACCCTGCTTAATTGCTGTCTGAAACTACTGACGAAGCTTCTAGCCAGTCGTTTGCAACGCATAATCTCGCAACTGGTACATCGCAACCAATATGGATTTCTTAAGGGGAGAACCATCCAAGATTGCCTTGCTTGGGACAATCATTACATTCATCAATGCCACACGTCTGGTAGGGAGATCATCCTTCTCAAGCTCGATTTTGCAAAGGCATTTAACATTGTTGCACACGAGCCCATGATCAACATCATGCGTCATATGGGCTTCAATGACCATTGGATATCCTGGATTAACTACCTTTTCTCATCTGGCCAATCTTCCGTCCTATTGAATGGCGTGCCCGGCCGACAATTCCCATGCAGATGCGGCGTTCGTCAAGGAGACCCTCTCTCGCCACTTATCTTTGTCCTTGCGGCAGAGTTACTTCAAGCTGCAATCAATGATGCATTTCGTCGAGGCAGACTTGCCCTACCCTTTCCATGCATTGGTCAGACTGATTATCCCGTTCTTCAATATGCAGACGACATGCTCATTGTCCTTCCTGCATGCATTCAACAAGCCACGCTGGTTAAGGAGATTATGTCTGATTATGCCTCCTCTATTGGCCTCAAGATTAATTTGCACAAGTCAACATTGATCCCGATTAATCTGGATACATCTTCCATGACTAACTTGGCTAGAGTCTTTGGATGTATCGTTGGTTCTATGCCATTCACCTACCTAGGCCTTCCCTTGGGCATGACTCGACCGACACTCCAAGATTTTATGCCCTTGGTCTGCTGCCTGGAAAGGCAGTTGACTCCCACCATTGCGATGATGACGTATGGTGGTAAGCTTTCTTGGTTAAATGCTTCGGTCACGTCTCTTCTGGTGTTTGCCATGTGCACTCTCAAATTCCCTCCCAAACTCATTGACATCCTTGATAAGATTAGACGCAGATGTCTCTGGACCAAGAAAACCGAGCATGGTGACAAATGCAATTCTTTGGTTGCTTGGGATTTGGTGTGTCGACCTAAGAAAAATTGTGGGTTAGGGGTGATAAACCTAAAGATTCACAATGAGGCCTTGCTCTTGAAATTCCTTCACAAATTCTTTAATAGACTTGATGTGCCTTGGGTCAACCTCATCTGGGATAATCACTATGATGTCAAAATTCCACATGCTATGGACCCGGTTGGTTCGTTCTGGTGGAAGGACATCCTTAAGCTAACCCCCATCTATCGTGGAATTTCTCGGGTTCAGCTGGTCGATGGCAGTTCGACCCTCTTTTCAAAAGATCTCTGGAGAGAGGATGTACTGCAAATCTCACACCCTCGTGCCTTCTCGTTCGCCATGCAGGAGGACATGTCAGTCGCGGAGGCAATGGCCAATATGGATATGCATGCAACCTTTCATCTTCCTATCTCTCCCCAGGCTCTTGCTGAGATCCAGGATATTGAACAGCAGCCATGGATATCTCCATCGACCCCTCCACATGATGTTTGGCATTATTCCTGGGGGGGCACACTATACAAACCAAGAGATTACTACAACAACTACTTTCGAGATGGTGTGGCGCATCAAGCTTTCAGTCAACTCTGGAAATCCAAATGCACAATGAAGATCAAAGTTTTTGGCTGGTTATTGTTTCATGATAGACTCAACACGCGCAACATGTTGAAGAGGAGGCACTACGATATTGGCAATAACTTTAGCTGTATCCTCTGTGACCAGCCCATTGAAGAACCTGCGGATCACATGGTTTTCTCTTGCCCGTTTAGCCAGAGCTGCTGGGCTAGACTAAATATTGTTTGGCCAACGTCCCCTTGCCGCCTCAACCTTCTTCAAACCACTAAGGACACATGTCCGAACACATTCTTTTATGAAACATTTTTTACCGCAACTTGGAGCATTTGGCAGGAGAGAAACAACAAGCATTTCAGAGGTCGCCCCCCTAGTGTGGATTCTTGGCTCACAAGATTCAAAGAAGACGTGTCCTTATTGCAACGTAGGGTTAAAGCAGCGCATAGAGCTACTCTAATCAACTATTGTACTTCTGTAGTATAGCCCTCCCCTCTCTTTTTAGCTATTTGATCATCCACGCCCCCAGGTGGATAGGAAGTGCCTTGTATTGTAGCTTGATATGTCTATGTAAACCTCACATTTATATAGATATATGAAGTGATCACAGTAGGGGTGGGTTTTCCCCCTACTGTCCTTTCAAAAAAAAGCACGAGCCTTGCCAGATGAACTCTTCTTGTGTGATGAAGACTTGGAAGAAGACTTTGAGGATTTCTTCTTCTTCTTGTCATCAGAATCATATTCCTTGCTCTTCTTGTTCTTCTTCTTCTTCTTCTCATTGTCCCACTGTGGACATTCAGAGATGTAGTGACCAGGTTTCTTGCACTTGTGACATGTTCTCTTCTTGTGGTCATGAGTAGACGCTTCATCATTTCTTGAGCTGGATCGTGAAGACTTTCTGAAGCCTTTCTTCTTAGTGAATTTCTGGAACTTCTTCACAAGCATAGCAAGCTCCTTTCCAATGTCTTCAGGATCACCAGAACTGCAGTCAGATTCTTCTTCAGATGAGGAAACAGCCTTTGTCTTCAAAGCGCGAGTCCGGCCATAGTTGGGACCATAGATGTCTCTTTTCTCAAATAGCTGAAACTCATGTGTGTTGAGCCTCTCAAGTATGTCAGACAGATTGAGTGTCTTGAAGTCAGGGCGTTCTTGAATCATCGGGGCTAGGGTGTCAAACAAGCTGTCAAGATATCTCAGGAGTGTCTTGACGATTTCATGCTTGGTGATCTCAGTGGTGCCGAGCGCATGAAGCTCATTTGTGATATTAGTGAGGCGATCAAATGTGAGCTGGACATTCTCATTGTCGTGTCTCTTGAAGCGGTTGAAGAGATTGTGAAGAACACTGATCCTTGAGTCTCTCTGGGTTGAGACGCCTTCGTTGACCTTGGAGAGCCAGTCCCAGACTAGCTTCAACGTTTCCAGAGCACTCACACGACCATACTGTCCTTTGGTCAGATGACCGCAGATGATGTTCTTGGCAGTAGAATCCAGTTGAACAAACTTCTTGACATCAGCAGGGGTGACACCTTCACCAGTCTTGGGAACGCTGTTCTTGATGACATACCATAGATCGACATCAATGGCTTCAAGATGCATGCGCATCTTATTCTTCTAGTAGGGGTAATCACTGACATCAAAGACAGGGCACGCGGCGGAGACTTTGATTATCCCTGCAGTCAACATAGCTAAAACTCCAGGTGGTTAAACCGAATCACACAGAACAAGAGAGTACCTTGCTCTGATACCAATTGAAAGTGCTAGTTATCGACTAGAGGGGCGTGAATAGGCGATTTTTATGAAAGTCTTCAAAACATGGGAGTTTCAAAGACAAACAATAAAAATGAACCTATGGATATGCAGCAGAAGGTAGACTACACTAGACAAGCCATAGTCAAGTATTCAATGAAGTGAAAGCACGAAGACTATTAGCAGCTAGGCAATATGGATCAGGATGGAAGATAGTATGAAGCCAAATAGCACAAGTCGACACACAATGAAGTCAAACAGATAATGCAAGAAGGCAATGACTTCACAAAGGCAAATTGTAAGTAAAGAGAAGGAAGAGATAGAACCAGTAGCTTGGAGAGGACAGCGATTTGTTGGACCAGTTCCAGTTGATGTGACAACTCTAGGTCTGGTTAGGGAAGCTGAGATTTAACTCAGAAGACCGCGTCTTCACCTTATTCCCCTTGAGCTAAGGACACTTAGTCCTCGCCCAATCACTCTGATAAGTCTTCAAGGTAGACTTCCAAACCTTCATAGACTTCGTTCACCGGCAATCCACAATGACTCTTGGATGCTCAGAACGCGACGCCTAACCGGCTGGAGGATTCACAGTCCTCAAGTGTAACAAGTCTTCAGGTCACGCAGACAGAAAGACTTCAGTGATGCCTAACACTCTTTGGCTCTGGGTGTTTAGGGCTTTGTCCTTGCAAGGATCTTTCTCTCAAAGGCTTCGGAGGTGGGTTGCTCCCAAACGACAAAAGCCGTGCCCTAACTCTGAGTAGCCACCAATTTATGGTGTAAGGGGTGGGTTATTTACAGCCAGGAGGCAACCCGACCTGATTTGTCCGAAATGACCCTGGGTCACTAAGGAACTGACACGTGTTCCAACGGCCAGATTTCAAACACACGCGGCAACTTGACTTGGTTACAAGTAAAGCTGACTTATCCGCCTCTAGATAAGATTTGCTCTCATTGTCTTCGCTCGAAGACATAGGATTTGGTTGAGCATCACTTCAGTCACTCTGACTTTGTTCACTTGGACCCCACTTAACAGTGCAGTGGTTCCTATGACTCAACAAAGAATAAAAGGAAACAACGAAACAACTAAGTCTTCGCGTTCCATAGTCTTCATGTGATGTCTTCTTATGTCATAGTATTCAACGTGAATAACTTCACAGACCACCATTGTCTTCAATGTCTTCACACATTTTTAGGGGTCATCTCCGGTAGGTAAACCGAATCAATGAGGGACTACTACCTGTGTTATCCTACAATTCTCACAAACACATTAATCCTTCAACCAGGTTTGTCGTCAATACTCCAAAACCAACTAGGGGTGGCACTAGATGCACTTACACATACACTATACAATAAAAAGACTAAGGCATAGTGTCGGTGTCAAAACCGGCGGATCTCGGGTAGGGGGTCCCGAATTGTGCGTCTAGGCGGATGGTAACAGGAGACAAGGGACACGATGTTTTACCCAGGTTCGGGCCCTCTTGATGGAGGTAAAACCCTACGTCCTGCTTGATTGATATTGATATTGTGGATGTTTACAAGAGTGGATCTACCACGAGATCAAGGAGGCTAAACCCTAGAAGCTAGCCTATGGTATGATTGTAATGGTTGTTGTCGTGTCCTACGGACTAGAGCCATCCGATTTATATAGACACCGGAGAGGGCTAGGGTTACATAGAGTCGGTTACAATGGTAGGAGATCTACATATCCGTATCGCCAAGCTTGCCTTCCACGCCAAGGAAAGTCCCATCCGGACACGGGGCGAAGTCTTCAATCTTGTATCTTCATAGTCTTGGAGTCCGGTCGATGATGATAGTCCGGCCGATGATAGTTCGGCTGATGATGGTAGTCCGGCTATCCGGACACCCCCTAATCCAGGACTCCCTCAGTAGCCCCTGAACCAGGCTTCAATGACGATAAGTCCGGCGCGTATATTGCTTGGCATTGCAAGGCGGGTTCCTCCTTCAAATGATAGAAGATTGTGAACACCAGGATATTGTCCGGCTCTGCAAAATAAATTCCACATTCCACCATAGAGAGAATAATATATACACAAGTTCAATCTGCTGACGTTTTTTGCGGCATGACATCACGCCACTACCAAGCCATTACTTGAATTGTTTTTTACTCTACCACCTCAGCGCATCTAGCGAAGCGGTTTCCTTGGCACGTCTTGTCGAAGCAGAGATCGTGTTCCCCCTTAATCCGGGATTCTCATCAATACGAACGTGGGTAACCCAACTACGCCCGTCGCCTCGCCCCCTCTATCGAAGGCGAGTCCCAAACGGTCATGGAGACAGCTCTTGGTATTCTCCCTCTTTATAACGGGGCCAAGGCTCGTTTCTTTTCTTCAATCCTCCATCGAATCCTCTCCCCGCTCCAAGTTCCAGCACCTAGAGCTCCAGATTCGAGCGCTTCGGACCTTCAACAATGTCCGGTTCCGACCTCCAGGGCCGGTGGATGACGGAGGAGGACGTGCTAAAGCTGCGGGAGGCCAAGTACCTGGCTTATGAGATTTCGCACAGGTTGCCTGCCGAAGGGCAGGCCATCCCCACCCCCGAGCCCGGCGAGTATGTCGTCTTTGTATCCCACCTCCGTCGGGGTTTAGGCTTCCCGATGGATCCTTTTGTGAGGGGGCTCATGTTTTACTATGGGTTGGAATTCCATGATTTGGCTCCGGAGTCCATCCTCCATATTTCCGCATTTATTGTTGTCTGTGAAGCCTTCCTCCGCGTCGCCCCTCACTTTGGCCTGTGGCTGAAGACCTTCAATGTGGCGCCGAAGATGATCGGGGGGCGTCAAGCGGAGTGCGGCGGGGCGGCCATAAGTAGGAGGGCCGATGCCCCGTGGCCCGCTGGCTCCTTCCAAGAGGAGCTCGGCCCGTGGCAGCAAGAGTGGTTCTATATTACCGTTCCGAGGGGCCGCAGACAAAAGCCACCGCCCTTATTCCGCCCGGGACCTCCATGACGGTTGATGTCGTGGGTCAACCAAGGGCTCAACTGGGGGCTGTCAAAGGACGTGCCCCTACTGCAGGGCCGGATTCGAGATCTCCAAACGAGGGAGGTCGATATGGTGGTGGTAATGCAGGTTATGCTGATTAGGCGTCTCCCGCCCTGCAAACGCCGCCCTCTCCGGCTGTGGGAGTTCAATCCGGAGGGCCCACGGATTCTTCAACACTTCATGGGTATGACACCCCTGGAGATGTACAAATTATTCTTCGGATCGCAAGAGGCGCATCCGAAATTGACCGAGGATGCTGGCCTAAGCTGCAATCGCCCGGATACTCAAGTAAGTAGTTCCAAGTCCGGACATACTGTTTGTTTGCCTTTCGATAATTCGCCTTATGACCAACTTCCTTCTAAACAGGAGTGGATAGCGGAGGCAAAATTGATAAGGTGTCCGGCCCCCCTCCCCGAGACCGCGCCGGATTCTGTGCTGGTTCGGATGCTTGAGGTTGTGCCTCCAGAGGAAGGCGAATGGGAAAGCAGGAAAGCTACTGCCTCGACTAAGGAGGCTCTTGAAAGAGGGGGGGTCGAGAATCCCTCCCTCCAAGAGGAGAAGAGGACTGCCTCCAAGGACCCGGGGGCAAAATCCCCTAAACGGGGGAAGAAATCTTCGCCAGAGGGTCTTGCGTCTGGGGAGGCCCCGGCCGCACAATCTCCCTTAAAGAGTCAGCCCTCCAACGAGCCATAAGTAGAAAGAAAGGAGTTTTATAATAAGGGACATCCCTATTTATGCTTCTGAGGATAACTAAAGTTTTTACCTTGTAGTTCGGATCTCCGTCCTTCGCAAATGAGTTCGTCTTCGGGGGACCTTCGTCCGGAGATGATGGAGAGCGAGACGCCTTCGTCCGGGGCGCCGTCGGATAGGGCGGATGAGCCTGAAGTGTCGTCACGGAGGGAGCCCCCGGGTTTGGCAAAGCCAGATAGTTCGGCGCCAACTGGTGTATGGCTGAAGGATCTGCTTGAGAAGGCGTCTATCTCAGAAGATCACCACGCATTGATGAGCATGGTGATTGAAAGGGTTTCGTCCGCCGAAGGCGGGTTGTATAATGCCGTCAGGAGTTTGCTGGCGGGGTTTGAGGTGCGTAAAAATGACACACCTTTTAACAGTTTAGCATATAGAATGCGCCCTGTATAGATAGTAGCCCCTGAGACTCGGTAGGTTGTCGAAATCGACAGCGTGCCGAGGATCAAAATCGCAGGTTTAAATTTCCACCGTGCCGATGCAAGTGGCGGGTCGTCCGGGGGCCAGCCGGACTGATGGAGTTGCTGAACTAAAGCGGCAGCTCGCTGTTGCGGATGCGGACATCGCGCTGGTCAACAGGCGACTTGATGAGTCGCAAGGTAAGTGTTTCTGTGCGGTCACTTGGTAAGGGAGCCGAAGCCAGCTCCTTACAACATGTGCGTGAAATGCAGATAGTGCCGCTGCTGTGGAGAGCCTTCGGGCCAAACTTGCTCAAACCAAGGAGCAGGCCAGAAGGAGTAATGCGGCAGCCTCGAGGGCGGCCGAGGAGTTAGCGGCAGAAAGGGCCGCACACTGCCGGAGCAGGGAAGAGATGGCCGAAATGGCCGTGAAGTTAAAAGATGCTACCGACCGCAATGAGGCTCTTGGGAAGGAGCGCCTAGCGGGGCAAGAAGACCTGGAGAAGGCCACCGCCGAAGCCAAGGATGCCCGCTCTGCAATGCGGGCTATAAAGGAAGAGCTGCGCCAGGCCGGAGAAATTGTAGCTGGCAAGCCTTTTCTGCTACGCCGAAGGTTCACGGATCCAAAGTATGCTCAGCTGGGCCAACTGTGGGGTCCAGAGGACCCTTATATGGACTTAGCAGCGAGTGCGGCAGATGCCATTGTGCATTTTCGAAGCCAGAAGGATCACAAGATGGAAGAGCTATTTTGGTCTCAATTCCATAGTCCGGAGCGTCCACTTCCGCTGACCGACCGTTTGGCCGAGTGGGCTGAGCTAAATAGGTTGTCTGGGCTTGCTATGAAGGATATAGTGACCCATGTCCGGACGGATAGGCCCGAGCCGAAGAGTTACTTTGGCTTATTGCAGCAATTTCTTGGGGTGGTGCCGCATATCAAGGCGATGAAGCGGTCGGCCTGCATGGAGGGTGCGCGGATGGCACTCGCTCGTGTGAAGACACATTGGACAGAGATGGATGCCACCGCTATTGCGACCCCGGGTTCGGATGATAACCGGTTACCCGCCGAGCACTATTTTGGCGAAGTGCTGCATGGTGCTCGTGTAATAGAGTCGCAGTGCTCAAAAAATGTTACGTTTGGATGAACGTTTTTATGATGTAAAACAATATTTATGATGTAAGCGCATTTTATACTTGTGCGTTCAAGTAATAGAATATCTCCTATGCGGCCGTTCATGTATACGTGTGTATAACCTGAAAGATGGCAGTCATCGGCTTCAGCCCCCATGCACAAGGTGCGGGGGTGTTCGCAAAAAATAGCGCGTTTTCACACTTAATCCGACGTCTCGGTCCTGTAAAGGAGGTGGTAGCGTAGCAAACGAGGCAACCGGACTATAATGCTTTATCACTTTCACTTAGCAATGGAGTTCGAGGGTGGGGCTACGACATAGCCCCTGGGGGCACCGCGCTCTGCGAATTTCGGGCGCGTATGTGCCTGACCGGGAAACGGCCCTTCGTCAAAGCGGAGGAATTCTAAACATTCCCATGGTCGATCGAGTGGTTGACCAGTCTCTCGTTGTATCACGACAGTCAGTTTTCGGCTTTCTCTACTGAGGTGCTCGCCCAGCCGAACTGGGGCACAATCGCAGTAGTTCTCCTGGTGCCGCGTTAGCCGATGATACGGAACGTAAGGCAGCAAAACACAGGAGCCGGGCAAACCCAACATTTGACCAAAGACATGATTCAGAGCTGATGCATATAAGGCCTAACTCGAGACGCCGAACACTCCCGAAGGTGTTCGGTCTTTACAATAGCGGGCAAAACAATGCCCTAAGCCCCTTGTGTCCAGGTACGGGCAGGTTCTTCTGGCGCGGCCGATGCCAAAACGCCAGTCTCCACTCTGGTTATAATGAGAAACCAGGGGATTATAGCAACAAGAGACAGTAAGAAAGGTTTACGTAGGGTCTTAGTCTAAAAAGAGTCCTTGCAACGGGTCCCTACTGCACGTCTGCGACTGTGTCTCCGTTGTGCCGTATCCTGGATGGGTGTGCACGCTGTTCATCTGTAAAAAGAGAGGAACTTAGTTGGAAAAGAAATCATGCGAGAAAGTGCATAAAAAATTGAAATATAGATTAATAAAGCTGAGCCTATGCTAGCTCATTATGGCTTATATGTACAAACCCTTGTAAAGGGGTGTGCGGCTAGGTAGCCCCTAGTTTATTCATTCCGGACTCGTCCAGCCGTGTCCGGGGTCTCAGGTGACCTTTTAATGAAATGATGCCACGTGGACCGGGCATTTTAAGCGTAAGAGACGTGTAATGTGGTATTGCATTGAAGCGGACGAAAGCTTCCCGTCCCAGTGATGCTTGATAGCTACTTTTAAATGGGGCGACATGAAGGGTTAGCTTTTCTCGTCGGAAGTTGTCAGGTGACCCGAACACAACTTCTAGTAATAATGAACCTGTGCACCTGGCGTAAGGGCCTGGCGCCACTCCTTTGAGGGAAGTGCGGCTATGCCGTATTGTAGTGGGGTTTATCCCGACTTGCGGATTGTGTCCGGATATAGCAGGTTTAAGTCACTGCCGCCGTCCATCAAAACCTGTGTGAGTTGCAGTCCGGCTATTATGGGATCCAATATCAGGGCAGTCTATCCTGCGTTCCAGATACTTCTGGACTAATCCAGATGGTCGAAAGTGATTGGTTTTGACACCCAATCTCGGTGTTCCGCTGGGGTGGACCGTGCGACACTTGTCTTAGCGAGTGCCTTGTTGGTTTTCCGTACTATCACATGAAGTGAGTATACTGTTTTGACTTCTTGTGGGAAAGTCTTTTGACTTCCGGTGCTCTGCTGGTGGGGTTCGTCATCGTCCTTGCTTGGCGCATCGAGCACCTTGTGTCCGGCGTTGAGTCTGCCGGACTGTTTAAAAACCCAATAATTTCGGTTGGTATGGTTTGCAGGCCTTCCGGAGGTACTGTGGATTTGACATATCCGATCTAGAATTTTGTTTAAATTTGATAGCTCGTCGCTGTTGTCCTTAAGAGGCAGTGTTTTATTGTTAGGCAGCGAGCTTTTGAATCCGGCGTTGACCGCCGTGCCCTTTGGGCTTTTTTCTTTATTCCGGCGCCGTGATTTTCCGTTTCCATCTCTGATCTCGGATGTACTCGGGTCGCTGGTGCTGCATCTTGCTAGCCAGCTGTCTTCTCCTGCGCAAAAGCGCGTCATGAGGCTTGTTAGCGCAGCCATTGTTCTTGGTTTCTCTTGGCCAAGGTGTCTGGCGAGCCATTCGTCTCGGACGTTGTGTTTAAAAGCTGCTAAGGCTTCTGCGTCCGGACAGTCGACTATTTGGTTCTTTTTGGTAAGGAACCTGTTCCAGAATTTGCGCGCTGACTCTCCGGGCTGTTGGGTTATATGACTCAGATCGTCTGCATCCGGAGGGCGGACATAAGTCCCTTGAAAATTTGCTCTAAACGCGTCCTCAAGCTCTTCCCAACTTCCAACAGTGTTTTCTGGGAGGCTTTTGAGCCAATGCCGAGCTGGCCCTTTGAGCTTGAGGGGTAGGTATTTTATGGCGTGGAGATCATCTCCTCTAGCCATGTGTATGTGTAGTATGTAATCTTCTATCCAGACTCCTGGGTCTGTTGTGCCGTCATATGCTTCTATGTTTATGGGTTTGAACCCTGCTGGAAATTCATGATCCAGCACCTCATCGGTAAAACATAGCGGGTGTGCGGCGCCCCTGTATTTGGGTGTGCCGCTGTCTTCGAACACTTGTCGTGTTGTGTTACTTCCTGGGGCCCTCCTTTTTGGCCCGTAGATGGACCTAGTTGGGCCGTCCGTTTTCCCAGGATCATAAGTCGGCTTGTGTGCGGCGCTGCTTGTTGCTTTTGGCCTGTCATCTGGCCGTCTATCCGGCCAGGCGGCCTCTTTATTTTTCGACTGTGAGGGCTCTATGGCTTCCTCGTCAAATTCTGGCAGCAGCTTGCGCTTCGGGTAGCTCTTTGCTTGGTGGCCATTGCCATATTTATCTAAGGTCTTGAGTATTTTGATCCACTTCATTCTGAGTATGTCTTCCGCTATCTTGAGCTTCCGTTTTTCTTTCTTCAAACTTCTTGCAGTGGCGACGAGTCTTCTGTGAAGGTTCTTATGCTCCGGTGGTGTGTCCGGACTGTTAATTGCTCCGTGAAGGGGTTGATTATTCGGTTCGTCATGTTCGTCGTCCGCTGGTTTGCCCTGCTCTATCGCTGGGTCGTTAGGAATGCTGCTTTGATCGAGGCGGGACTTAGGGCGACGTCTACGTCGCCGTTTTGGTTGTTTATCGGCGGGATTATCCTCTGTCGCGTCCCGTTGTTCCTCGGTATCGCTTCCCTTTGGGGTGTCCACCATATGTATGTCATGTGACGAGGTGGCCTTCCAGTTCCCTGTAGGCGCTGGTTCTTGATCGTCTCCGGCATCGTCGTCCATACCGTTGATGTCTTCGGAGTCGTAGTTTAGCACGTCGGTTAGATCGTCGACGGTGGCTACGAAGTGGGTGGTGGGTGGGCTCTGAATTTCTTCATTGTCCGCGTCCTGACCATCCTGGCCGTAGTTCGGCCAGGGCTTTCCGGATAGTGAGAGATGCTTCAGTGAATTTAAGATATCGCCGAAGGGTGAGTGCTGAAAGGTGCCCGCAGCAGTGAATCCCATGATCGGCGCCCAATCGGATTCGACTAGCAGGGGCGCAGGAGGTTCGGAGTCCGGCAGGGGGTCCGGCACCTCGGAGTCACGGGCTTTATGCGGGACAAAATAAGTGTTCGGCTCCATCGCCGTAGAAGTTGCAGCTCCCGAGGCGGTGTCCAGCCATCCGTCCTCGATCTGAGCGATCGGCTCTAGACTATGGGTCGGAGCTGATTTGTGTGCGGCCTCCAAGGTGCTGTCCGGCGGCAGAGTTAGGTCGTGCCCATCATGACAGCGCGGCATGCTCGGCCGTGGCTCGGATCCACCGAAGATCAAGTCCCCGCGGATATCGGCCGTGAAGTTTAGGCTTCCAAACCTGACCTGACGGCCAGGGGCATAGCTTTGGATCTGCTCCAGATGGCCAAGTGAGTTGGCCCGCAGCGCGAAGCCGCCGAATAGGAAGATCTGTCCAGGGAGAAAAGTCTCACCCAGGACTGCGTGGTTGTCGATTGAAGAGGCCATCAAGCCTATCGGTGACGACACAGAGGAACTCTCAATGAAAGCACCAATGTCGGTGTCAAAACCGGCGGATCTCGGGTAGGGGGTCCCGAACTGTGCGTCTAGGCGGATGGTAACAGGAGACAAGGGACACGATGTTTTACCCAGGTTCGGGCCCTCTTGATGGAGGTAAAACCCTACGTCCTGCTTGATTGATATTGATATTGTGGATGTTTACAAGAGTGGATCTACCACGAGATCAAGGAGGCTAAACCCTAGAAGCTAGCCTATGGTATGATTGTAATGGTTGTTGTCGTGTCCTACGGACTAGAGCCATCCGGTTTATATAGACACCGGAGAGGGCTAGGGTTACATAGAGTCGGTTACAATGGTAGGAGATCTACATATCCGTATCACCAAGCTTGCCTTCCACGCCAAGGAAAGTCCCATCCGGACATGGGGCGAAGTCTTCAATCTTGTATCTTCATAGTCTTGGAGTCCGGTCGATGATGATAGTCCGGCCGATGATAGTTCGGCTGATGATGCTAGTCCGGCTATCCGGACACCCCCTAATCCAGGACTCCCTCACATAGAAACGTAGAACAATCCTACACTATACAATTAAGAAATTACAGCTGAATATACCCACTGGGCATTATAGTTCGTCACCAGTGACAGTAAAACATACACAAACAGGAAATGGACAAATAAAGCTCATACATCATGGACACGCATCAACATAACTTACCATTTGAACTATAATCTCTTTCAGAAAATAGGATTGGCCGGATTCAGATAGCACAAATTTTAGTCTGCAAAATCTCCAATTCCTTCGTGATTACCTCAGTGTCTTGTTTCATTTTGTACTGTAAATGCAGCTATTCAGATGGGTGCCAACGAGTTATAGTTGAAACTGACTCCTTGACGTTGAAACAAGCTGTCACCTCTGATGCTTATGATTTCTCCCAATTAGGTGTTGTCTTCACAGACATTAAGTTTCAGTTTAGAGTTGGGTTCATGCATGAATTTTTGTGTTAAACATTGTCCAAGAATGTGTAATCAAGCTGCACAGGGCACAATCATGAGTGTAGGTACCTGTGAAATTTGACATGGCCAGTTTTCAAGTCTTGTATCAGACTGTGTAGCTGGTGATCTATCCAGCCAAGCTATCTAATGGAATGCAGTTTTGTGTTCCTTTAAAAAAAAGCATGGCTGCCATATGTAAAGGCGTGGGTTCATATGCATAGTATTCCCTTCTCACTCTTCGTATGTTGCATCTATACCAATATAAAAAGACGCAAAGGGGAAGATCCAATTAATCTCGGCCATCAAATTATATCAATTCAACGACCTAGACTGCTTCAATGTCAAGCACTCAACACGTTTAACGTGCAGTTAATTTCATGCCAATATAGTTCTAATCACATAATAACACGTAAAGAATATCCTACTTAATGTTCACATACACTTAATATACTTCGAAATTAACGTGTATTGCACGTACACATTGACTAATCACATAATCACAGAAATTAACACACAAATAATAGCATACCTAATATCCACGTACAAATATTATATTGGTTAAATATTAACGTGCGTTGCACGTGCGCATTTACTAGTTACGTCAAATCATAGCGAACCAACCTGTGGTTGAGATGGTTTGGTGGACAGTGGTATCTCCAACCGACCAGAGTTCAAATCCTGATACTCGCATTATTCCTAGATTTATTTCAGGATTTCCGGCGATGCGCTTTCAGTGGAGGAGACGTTCCCGTCGACAACGAGGCGCCTACGGTGGCTTCGTAAATCTCAAGATGATATGCCGACTCAGTCTCTCGGAGGTGCTCATAGGAGTAGGGTGTGTGTGTGTGCGTTTATAGGGGTGAGTGTATGCGCGTGTATATGAGCGGTTGTGTCTATACTGATGCTCAAAAAAATCATAGCAAGACCCACTAGTACATGACGAATGCATGGGACGCTCTCTCTCCTCTACCCTCTCACGCGTGCATGCCATGAAGGAAACAAATCCATGCTTTTATTTTTATTTTCTTTCAAAATTTTAACCATTGGTATCTAGTAAACTATAATATTATTTTAGAAATAATTCATATATTTGAATTTCTGGGGTTAAGAACTTTAGAGCAAGATCAATCTTGAATATATGACAAACATGTTTTAATTTCGACGAGGGAAATGTGTTTTCTGAAACTAGAGAAATGAGTTAAATCTATTACTTCCTCTGTAAAAAAATATAAGAGCGTTTAGATTACTACTTTGGTGATCTGAACGTTTTTATATTTCTTTACGGAGGGAGTATTTGTAACGAGTAAAATGTGTGAATCATGTTAGTATAATATATTTTCTGAAATGAGTGAAATTTATTGTTTATAGACGAGTGAAATGTATGAAACATGTTAGTGTAATGTGTTTTCTTAAATAAGTGAAATGATTGATTTAATGCAGTTTATTTTGTGTAAAACAATTTAATGTGTTTTCTAAAATGAGTAAAACATATATTTGCTTGATTCTTCATTTCTCAATCATTATTGAGATTAGCTGTGTTTCGAACAGATGTGTCTTATTTTAGGATTGTCACACAGCTTCGTAACACCGGTTAATGCAGTTTTCGTCGACGCATCTAATTTCTTTACATTGAATTGTTTATACCCAATTAATCTGGGATCTCGCTTGCATATAGTGTCCTTGTTTTTGCTGGACAAATTTTGGTAAACCTCAAAAATCAATTATTTATACTAAATGTTTTTACTTCTTTACATGTTATTATCAAAAAATTTAACTAGTATTACATTAGATTTGACAATTTCTATCACATTCTAGCACTAGTAATATTTAAAAAACTTAAACTTACTAGCATTTAACAAAAAAAATTATCATTATAAATGTAACATAGCTAATATGTTATGCTTTCAAATTATAGTTCAGTGTTGAAATAAATCCAATATTCCAAATCTGAAGAAAGCAAAAAAACAGGACAAAATAACAAGCATCTATCTATGGAGCAGTTTGTTCCATTTATTTAGATACAACAAAATCGAGCGATACGTCCGATCTAGTAGGGATGGCCTACACATGCGACGTGTTTGCCATTTATATGTATTATATCACATTTATATGTTTTTGTGCCTATTTTCTCTGTAAAAAAATTGCGGGAGATATCTGAAAATATCTTGATAGAGGATTCTACATTGCACGAGTCTAGGAAATTTAAGTATTAATGAGCTTAGGTCCTTATACTATTGATCTGAGAAGATAAGTGATATCTCATCGATATTTGGTTGCATTCAGTTCTATAGAACATCTGAATAATGTAATATCGAAGTCCTCAACACATTTGCCGCGTAAACAGAAGTTATTATCCTTACATACCAGATGATGTAATGGCTACATTATTGAATAAAACTGACCTTCTCACAAACGGAGTAATCCTACTGCAAAGTACATATTTGCCAGGGAATTCTTTCAGGACTCTACTACAAATTTGACGTCAATTTTTTTTATCATGGCAAATTATGTTCTTCAAAGATGGCAAGTTTAGTTGGTGAGCATGGGAAATCCGGCTTAGTTTTTTTTTGTCAGGAAATTGCCACGCTTACGCACTAAATTTGCGAACATCACGCCAGTTGTCATGAAAAACCTCAGATTTGCTATGCCTAAAAATCGGAGGTGATTTTTAGTGCTTCCGTTCTTTTATGTACAAGAACAAAATTCGCATAGGCACGCAGCAACCATATAATGATTTCAGATTTCAGAGTTTCTATAGATGCTACCATAGGGGATAATTTAAGGTAGTCCGGATCCAATGCATTTCAAATAGAGCGTGTAACACACAAAACATGTAGCAAAAAACCAGGTGGTATCTTCAACCCCCTCGCGAAGTAGTAGTATAAGTAAAGATGGAAAATGCTGGTCCTATGAAATATTATAACAAGAATAAAAAGGAAAAGAAAAGCAAACAGAGCAAAAGCCGTGCATATATTCGGATTCACCACTCTATTTACTTCCACTAATCTAATCAAGTCTGATGTACATACATATGTTCTCCTTTTCTTCTTTCTTGGTATATGGATTTTGCACCGGACACCAAATCCATTCGAGTCCAAAGCCAAACTAAACCAAAGCTCAAACCAGGAACTAATCCCCTCCCATGGGGATTGTCTTGTGATAATTTCTCCTGGCGAGGGGCTATCGGAAAATATTTCGACGCCCCCTCCCGCATGGCCTCCTTGGCCCTTCTCGCCGGTTGAGCTTGTTTTTGCATAAAAGCCCAACCAGAAGCGACGAATTCGGAATCCTCTCCGCAGGATGCCGCCGCAAGAATAGTCGCCGAACATATATGCAAACAGCACCCCGAACGAGCTTGCCCAGCGCCAATCACGACGCCGGCAGCGGCATGGGCAGGAGGACGGGACTCAGAGGCGCCGGCGCCGGCGGGAGGAGCGAAGCCCGGCAGAGCGGGCAGGTGCGGTGGCCGTGCGCGGCCCAGCGGTCCAGGCATCCGCGGTGGAAGACGTGGCGGCACCCGCGCGGCCGGCGCACCCGTGCGGCGCCGTGGAAGTCGCCAAGGCACACCGCGCAGCCCTCCGGCAGCAGCGGCGTCGTGCCGTCGTCGCCGTCGGACGGGAGCGCGTCGAAGCGCACGGCCGGGGAGTGCTCCTCCAGCTCCTCCAGGCCGTGGCCGTGGTCGCGCTGCTGGTATTGCTCCTGGTGGTGCTGGTGGTGGTGGTCGGCGAAGTGGGCGAAGTCGGGGGCGTCCGAGTAGTCGAAGCAGAGGTCGTCGTCGACGCCGGCGCCGACGAGGCGGAGCAGCCAGGAGGAGAGGCGGCGCAGGTGGCCGAGCAGGAAGAGCAGGTTCAGCAGCAGCCTCGGCATCTCCGAGTACACCGCCGGGAACCCCATTATACCGGTCCCTCTACTTGGATGGATCGGCCGAATCAAGAAGCTGAGCAGAGCTCGAAAGCAAGAGAGATAGGAGGAGGACGACGAGGAAGAGGGGTCTCACATGGCACACAATGGTCCGGCCTTTATAGCTAGATAGAGGTAGCGGCTATGGTGGAGGTAGGAGAGTGACACTGACACAAGGAGGAGGAGAGATCGAGAAATGATGCGGCTAGCTAGCTACAGGAGGGGGGTTGCAGGATGGCGACGGAGATGTACAGTGGACAGAGAGTGTAGGTGCGCTCCCAATTAATTAACTGTGCGTGGGTGACAAAGTTGTGTGTCGACGGTCGATGGAGATTAATGGCGAATGATTGATTAAGCGGGTGGGGTGGCTCCATCGTCGATGGATGGAGGGAGGGATGGAGGAGCGTGCTAGCTGCGTGCATGTGGCGGTGTGTCCGGCGGGAGGGACAGGCCGGACGGGGTCAGGTGCGCCTGTCGACTGGCCGGCGGGCCGGCTCGGGCTCGGCAGGTGAGCTGCACGCCTCTGCGGGGATGAAAAGCATTTTGTAATGCCCATGGTGCGCACATGCGCACACTGCTGCAACTCTGTGAGGCTAATCTGCGACCGATCGGTTGTAGTGTTATGAGGCGAACGTCATGTAGGAAATATATATATATATATATATATATATATATATATATATATATATATATAGCGGCAACATGGGGGTGGAGAAGGGATGTCGTCAGCACCACACAGCCACACGGACATAGAAGAGAAGTTGGAGAGTAGACTTGCTCTATTGATTGACACAATGATACAATACATCAGTGTTTACATATATATGCCCCATGACGTGGGCACGCAGGCCCGGGGAGACGGTTCAGATCCTATATACATGGAGGAAGCATGCGCACTACACACTCTGTATAAATACATGTTAACACCCCCCCCCCCCCCCTCAGATGGAACGCCGTGTGGGAGGACGTTCAAGCTGGAGCGAAACTCGGTGAAGATCGGCGATGGAAGCCCCTTGGTGAACAAGTCCGCAAACTGAGAGCTGGAGGGGACATGGAGAACACGAACTTCACCGAGTGCCACACGATCTCGAACGAAGTGGAGATCAATCTCAACATGTTTAGTGCGCTGGTGCTGAACCGGATTAGAGGAGAGGTAGGAGGCACTGATGTTGTCACAATAGACGATGGTGGCACGAGAGGGTGGCCGCTTGAGCTCGTGGAGAAGCTGGCGGACCCAACAGGACTCGGCCACACAGTTGGCAACGCCACGGTATTCCGCCTCGGCACTCGATCGAGAGACGGTCGGTTGTCGTTTGGACGAGCACGAGACCAGACTGTTGCCCAAGAAAACACAGAACCCCGACGTGGATCGACGCGTATCAGGGCAGCCGGCCCAATTAGCGTATGTGTAAGTCACGAGATCAAGGGAGGTAGACTTGTAGAGTTGCAAGCCGTAGTGAGTGGTGCCCCGTAGATAGCGAAGAACACGCTTGATGAGCTGCATGTGACTGTCCCGTGGTTGATGCATGAAGAGGCAAATCTGTTGAACCGCGTAGGAGATGTCGGGCCGGGTAAGGGTGAGATATTGCAAAGCGCCAGCAAGACTCCGGTAAGTGGTGGGGTTTGAAAGAACGCGGCCGTCGGTAGCGGAAAGTTTTGCAGTGGTGTCTATAGGAGTGGAGACGGATTTGCAATTGAGCATGTTGGCACGGTCTAGGATCTCGAGGGTGTATTGTTGTTGGCATAAGAACAAACCAGAGGTGTTGGGAGTTACATTAATGCCGAGGAAGTGATGCAACTCACCTAGGTCGGTCATGGAGAATTCCGCCTTAAGAGAGGCAATGATGGAGTGTAGGACGTGAGATGTACTGGCAGTAAGAATAATGTCACCAACGTACACGAGAAGATATGCAATGGAAGACCCGTGGGACAAAATGAAGAGGGAAGAGTCACTGCGAGAAGCGTGAAAACCACGGGAGAGCAAGAATGACTTGAAGCGATGAAACCACGTGCGGGGGGCTTGTTTCAAGCCGTAAAGGGACTTACGAAGGAGGCAAACATGATCCGGATGAGAGGGGTCGATGAAGCCGGATGGTTGAGCACAGTAAACAGTCTCTTTGAGCTCGCCATGAAGAAATGCGTTCTTGACATCGAGTTGATGGATCGGCCAGGAGCAAGATGTGGCAATGCTGAGAACCACGCGAATGGTGGAAGGTTTCACGACCGGACTGAATGTCTCATCATAATCCACGCCGGCCTGTTGAGTGAATCCTCGAACGACCCACCGAGCTTTGTACTGCGCCAAGGAGCCGTCAGAATGAAACTTGTGGCGATATATCCACTTGCCCGTGACCACGTTAACACCTGCAGGTTTGGGAACCAAAGACCACGTCGAATTCTTGATTAAAGCAGTAAATTCATCTTGCATTGCATGTAGCCAATTTGGGTCTTTGAGGGCGGAGCGATAGGTGGCAGGGATGGGTGAGATGATAGGTGTTGTGGTGGTGGTGAGAAAAAGGCGCTTTGGCTGGCAGAAACCCGATTTGGCGCGGGTGCGAATTTATGTGAGTTAACAGGAGGCGGGATTGGTATTGCATGCAGAGGGGGACGTGGCGGCGTTTGGTAGGTGGAGACAGAACTACTGGGACCGGAGCGGGGCGCGGGATCCGGAGGAGATTCAGTCAGGGGCGCGGCAGGCGAGGTGGAGGCGTGATCCGAGGCGGATCGACTGGGCCCGTGGGGTGGCGAATCGGGAGGAGTGTGGGGGGAACCCGCAGGTTGGGATGGCCCGGAAGACGAGGACGATTCGGTGGGGCTGGCGGTGCGTGTGGAGCGGGGGGATTGGTGGGGCGATGGTTGGGGCGACGGGATTGGTGGGGCGCCGGTTGGTGGAGATGCGCACGAGTGAGGGAGGCCAGGTGGTGCGTCGGGATCGGGGCTGGGCAGCTGCAGCTGGAGTCGGTTCGTGGGATTGGCTGTGGCAAGGGGCTGGGTGGTCGACGGTGTGGGAGGCACATAAGGAAAGATGGATTCATCAAAAGAGACGTGGCGAGAAACGATGACACGGCGAGAATCCAAATCGTAACACCGGTAACCTTTGTGCTCAAGTGGGTAGCCTAGAAAGACGCACCGGGTAGACCGAGGGGCAAGTTTGTGAGAGGAGGTGGCGTATAGGTTTGGAAAGCATAGACATCCGAAGACACGAAGATGATCGTAGGAGGGGTGAACACCGTGGAGACGAGAGTAGGGTGTGGATCCATGAATGGCACGGGAGGGACGACGGTTTAGGAGATAAGTAGTTGTGTGGAGGGCCTCAACCCAAAACGGGGGAGTAAGGTTGGCTTGAAAAATGAGGGTCCGCACGACATCATTGGTAGTACGTAGGAGGCGTTCAGCCTTGCCATTTTGGGAGGATGCATGAGGACACGAGAATCGGTAGGACACGCCGTGGGTAGAGAAGAAGGAGCGGAGGGATGAGTTGATGAACTCACCACCATTGTCACATTGGATGGCTTTGATGACGACGTTG
This sequence comes from Triticum aestivum, assembly GCF_018294505.1. NCBI lineage: Eukaryota > Viridiplantae > Streptophyta > Magnoliopsida > Poales > Poaceae > Triticum > Triticum aestivum. The sequence continues at coordinate 736,459,647 of NC_057803.1, read as the reverse complement.
TATTGTGTGCGCACATGAGCAAAGAAACGTTCGAGGGTGAGGGACGTGTCCGATTTTCGCCGTAGGGGAAAGGACCAGGAGAAGTGAGAGTAATCGTCGAGAACAATCAAGTAGTATTCATAGCCGGAGAAACTCACAACCGGCGAGGTCCATAAATCACAGTGGATAAGCTCAAATGGTGCATAAGTGCGGCTAGAAGAAGATGAAAAAGGAAGTCTAGGTTGCTGCCCTAGTTGGCATGCAGTACAAGGGCCAGTATATGGCTTATTACATGGGAAAGAAAAAGTGCTAGAAATGGAGTGAAATGCTTGTTTGCTTGGGTGGCCGAGGCGACGGTGCCACACATCACCGTCGGCGGTCGTGGCGGAGAGAGCAGTGCACCGCGTCGTGTTGGTGCCGAAGAATGGGTAGAGGTCGCCGGAGCTAGCGGAGATCAGGATTACCCTCCGTGTGCGAAGATCCTTCACAAGAAAGCCAAACGGGTAAAATTCAATGAAGCAAAAATTATCTTTTGTGAATTGACGAACGGAGATAAGGCTAGTGGAGACGGAGGGAGAGAAAAGGATATCGCGGAGTTGAAAATTGTGGGGAGGGAGAGAGGTGGATCCGGTGGCATGAATGGGTAGATGGTGGCCATTGCCTACTACAATGCTAGAGAATTTACGCTGTAGAGAAGAATTCAAGCGGGTGAGGTTACCAGGGTTGCCGATGACGTGGTTGGAGGCGCCGATGTCTAGGTACCACTCGTTGGAGGGAGCGGTGTTGTTGAAGCCCTGGTTGCTGTAGGCGGCGTGGAGGAGCGCCATGTGATCCCACGAAGGCTGCTGGTACGGAGAGGGCGCGGCGTAGGGCGCGTACTGCATCGGGTACGCCTGAGCATGTGATCCCGGACGGGGACCGAGTACACCAGCTGCGTTCGGTAGCACCCAGCCAGGGCGCGGTGGAGGGATGGCCATGCCTTACAGGGCGAAGAACCCTTGTAAGGGTTGAACGGCGCGGAAGACGAGCCGCCACAACCGTGTTGTCCGCCGCGCCCGCGTCCGCGGTCACCACCGCGATCGCCACCGCGGTCACCACCGTCACCGCGACTGGTGTAGTCACGCCCAGGGGCGCGATCCGCCCGATCCTGAGAGTGATCCACCCGATCGCCCGGGCGAGAAGTGGAGCCCGCGCCGCTGCTGGAGCCGGACGGGCCGCCGAGCCCATGGACGGCAAGGACTGTGGCCGGGGCCTCGGCGGTGCGCTGAGTGAGGTTCTCCTCGGTGAGCTTCAGGCGCGAGAAGACGGTCTCGAATGGGGGGAGGGGAACCATCTCCCCGAGCACGACCCGGATGGTGTCGAGACGACCGTCGATGCCGTGGAGGAACTGCGTGGTGAGATCCACCTCGGTGACCGTGTGATTGATGTCAGCAAGACCCGCGGTGAGCATTTTCATGCGGCGCGCATATTCGTCCACGGAGAGATCTCCCTGTTTGAGGTTGCGGTATTGGCGATTGAGCAGCATGTACTGAGCCGCGCGATTTGCGAGGAAGTAGTTCTTGATCCGAGTCCATAGATTGAAGGTGGTGGTGGCACCGATTACGTGGTCAACGATCTGATCGGAGAGGGTGGCGTACATGGCAAGGGTGACGTGGGCGTTGAGCTCACGATACGGGTCGTCGGCATTTGGTGGAGGTGGATGCTCGATGAGGTACTAGACACCATAGCGGATCAGGACCATAAGGAAGAACGATTTCCACTTGTGATAGTTGTCTTCCGCGAGGTTGAGAAGAAACTTGAGATGGTTGGTGATGTCGACGTTGAGGATGGGGTGTTTCGCCGGAGGGGCCAGTGGTGGCGGCGGCGCAGGGGATTTGAAGAGAGGGGCGAATTGGGAGGAGGCAGGTGCAGTAGCGCTAGGGTTTGTGGGTGTAGTGCCGAAAGTGAGCGAGGGAGAAGTGGATGTACCAGGGATGGCCGAGGAAGGCGCCGCAGAGGAGAAGAGGGGCGACGAGGTGGAGGAGAGGATCGCCGCGGAGGAGGAAGATGAGTGCTGCTCCGACATGGCGGCTGCCTGGAGACGTCTAATACCAAGTTGGAGAGTAGAATTTCTCTATTGATTGACACAATGATACAATACATCAGTGTTTACATATATATGCCCCATGACGTGGGCACGCAGGCCCGGGGAGACGGTTCAGATCCTATATACATGGAGGAAGCATGTGCACTACACACTCTGTATAAATACATGTTAACAAGAGATGGCCCCGGCCCGTCATGCAACGACTTGTAACTTGGGCCTCAGTCCGTGGGCCGAGGGACCGGCCCATCGTACTCAGATAAATAGACGTTGCATGTGTAGGTGTGGGGCAGAAAAAGATTGTAGCCAATCGAGATCTTATCCCTTAGCTTCTTCTTCTCCAAGCCTTCTTCTCTTTGTAATCCTCTCTGTAATTCTCTTCGAACCCTGAGAATCTACGAACCACACCCTCGCCATGGCAGAGAATGCTATCTGTATTGTAGCATTTGGTATCTAGAGCCTCGTCAGATCCGCGAATTTTTTTTCCGGTGATTCGATCTGCCTGAGTTGGGTGGGGACAACCGGCGGTAACCACGGCGAAGAAATCCGACAAGCCGACGCTCTCTGCACGCATGGCGGCAGCAGAGATGACACTCGCGGAGATGCAACAGCTGATTCAGGCGACCATCGCGCAGAGCAAGGCCGTTTCAGAGGCAGGGGCACACAACGCCAAGGGGATCGGGGAGCTGCGCACCGCCGTCGACGGCTATGTGTCGTCCTCGACGAAGGCGTTTGATGCGCTCGCACAGACCACCACCGCGTCGCTTGACCGTACGGAGGCAATGATGGGTCGGCTTCTCATCGCCAACAACGGGCTGGATGCAGCGGTGGATGAGATGAAGCGCTCCCTCACTGGTGTCCTCAAGCGCTTCGCGTCCCAGGAGCAGGCGCAGATCACACCATCTACTCTGCCGCAACCACAGCAGCGTGCAGGGGGGTTGAGGGTGGAAGTGTCGCTCATGAGGAAAATCTGGCAGGTGTTGAGATGCGGGTACAACACAACATTTGATCGGTCCAAGGACAGGGTGAGCATTCCAGCAGTCATTTTCCAGCCTATGAGGAATTTTCTGATGAACTTGATGAGCACGGAGTGTCGACAAATTCAGCAGCACCGTGTTCCCATTCGAGATTCAGTCCCCGCATTCCTCGATCTGATTTTCCCAAATTTGATGGTGACAACCCCAAGTGGTGGAAGCAGCAATGCGATAAATACTTCAGGGTGTACTCTGTCCAAGCAAATTTGTGGGTTGATTTTGCTAAGATGCATTTTCAAGGAAACGCGGCTCTCTGGTTGCAGACATATGAAGCTATGCACACAATTGACTCCTGGCCTCAGCTGTGTGTTGCAGTGTTCGCCAAGTTCAATAGAAACAAGTATTCCAGGTTAATGGATGTGTTCTTTGCCTTGCGACAGGAAGGTTCAGTGGATGATTATGCTCACTGTTTTGAGGAGTATATGCATAAGATACTTATGTACAATCCTACATATGATGAGACATTTTTTGTGAATCGGTTTATGGAAGGACTGAAACAAGAAATACGGGTAGCAGTAAAATTGCAGCACCCAGTTACGGTGGATGTGGCATTTGCTTGTGCACAAACACAAGAGGCATTGCTAGCTGAAGATACTAGTCGACCAGTAGTCAAACTAGACTACAAGCAAAGGAACAAGCAGTATGTGCATCAAGGATTACTTGGGTCAGCTCCTGGAGATCAAAAAATAACAGAGAAAGGGAAATTCTATGAGAAATTTGATAATCTTAGGGCTCAGAGAAAGGCCAGAGGGGAGTGCTTCAAATGTGGAGAGAAATTTGGACCAGGTCACAAGTGTCCCACATCAATTCAAATACATGTTATGGAGGAGTTATTATCAGCACTACAACTTCCAGAGCAATTGGATGAGGCACAAGTAATAGCAGACACTGATACTGCGTCTGAGACAGAAGAAACAGTAATGAAGTTATCTCTACAAGCAGTTAGTGGAACTTCTTGCAAAGAGAGTATCAAGTTGCAGGGCATGATAGGGAAAACTCACCTGCTTATTTTGATTGACTCTGGTAGCTCAAATAACTTCATCAGTGAGAAGTTAGTGGAGAAACTGTAGTGCCCTGTCGAACAGCTCAATCCAGCTTCAGTTAGGGTAGCCGGTGGTGGCTTATTAACCTGCTCTAAACAAGTTTTGGGACTTCAATGGTGGTGTCAGGGTACTAGCTTTACTACATCTCTGAAAGCATTACCACTGGATAACTATGACATAATTCTGGGAATGAGTTGGTTGGAGACCATGAGTCCCATATGGGTGGACTGGCGCAAGAAAATCATGAAATTCAGTTACAGGAACACAGAAGTAACACTGACAGGAATTCTGGAAACTACAACTGATTGCAAACAAATGTCAGCACACGAACTAAAAGGTTTACTGCAAACTGATGCTGTGGATCACATTATTCAGCTCTATCACATATCTGACACTATACCTCAGTCAGAAATTGTGCCTGAAGAAGTACAGAAACTGCTTGCTGAACACAAGGAATTGTTCTCAGAACCTACATCTCTACCTCCACACAGAAGTTTTGATCACAAAATTCCTTTGTTGCCTGGGGCTGTGCCTGTCAATGTCAAACCCTACAGATATAACCCAATCCAAAAAAATGAAATAGAGAAACAAATAGCTACTATGCTACAACAGGGTATTATTCAATTAAGTTCCAGTGCATTTGCTTCTCATGTGTTACTAGTCAGGAAAAAGGATGGTACCTGGCGTTTCTGCGTTGATTATCGTCACTTGAATGCAATCACTGTGAAACATAAGTACCCCATGCCTGTCGTGGATGAGTTATTGGATGAGTTAGCTGGTGCTATGTGGTTCACCAAGTTGGATTTGAGAGAAGGATACCACCAAATTCGATTGGTGGAAGGAGAGGAGCATAAAACTGCTTTTAAAGTGCACAATGGGTTATATGAATTTAAAGTTATTCCTTTTGGAGTGACTGAAGGACCTGCTACTTTTCAGACTGGGATGAATACTGTGTTAGCTCCCTTACTCAGGAAAAGTGTGCTCTGTTTTATGGATTCAGTGCTACATTCAAGGAACACCTCAACCATCTTAAGGAAGTATTCGACCTGTTAGCTGCTAACCAGCTCTATGTAAAGATGAGTAAGTGTTCTTTTGCTCAGCAGAAGTTAGAATACTTGGGCCATGTTATTAGCAAGGATGGAGTAAGTACAGATCCTGCTAAAGTGCAAGCAGTAAAGGACTGGCCTGTTCCCACTACTGTCAAACAAGTGAGAGGATTTCTGGGGCTCACGGGATATTAGAGAAAGTTCATCAAGAACTATGGCATCATTAGTAAAAGCTTGACAGACTTACTCAAGAAAAATACTGTGTTTGTGTGGACACCCACTAATCAAGCAGCTTTTCAGCAACTGCAGACTGCATTGGTCACTGCTCCAGTGTTAGCATTGCCCGATTTCAATAAACCATTCACAATAGAGACAGATGCTAGTAATGTGGGGATTGGAGCAGTCTTGATGCAGCAAGGACATCCTATTGCATACCTCAGTAAAGCCCTAGGACCCAAAGCACAGGGCCTGTCCACTTATGAGAAGGAGTGTTTGGCAATTTTGTTAGCAGTGGGAAAATGGAAATCCTATCTGCAACATGATCACTTTACTATAAGCACTGATCATCGCAGTCTGATACACTTTCAGGACCAAAAAATTTCCAATCACATTCAACAGAAAGCACTGTTAAAGCTTATGGGCCTAAAATACAGTGTGGTGTACAAAAAAGGGTTGGAAAATGGTGCTGCCGATGCTCTCTCCAGAGTGGAAACACAAACTGCACTATGCTCCTTGTCTTACTGCACACCTCAGTGGTTGGAAGTAGTAGCTGAAGGTTACTTGACAGACCCTCAAGCAAAAGAATTGCTCACTGAATTAAGTGTGACCGGCAATAATAACAAGGGTTTTTCCCTGTAGCAAGGAATTATCAGGCACAAGGGGAGAGTTTGGTTGGGAGAAAACAAAGAAGCACAGCAAGCAATTCTGCTCTCGCTGCACTCTAGTGGCATTGGTGGACATTCTGGGGTGCAAGGCACATATCAGAGAGTGAAAGCATTATTCTCCTGGCCTGCTCTCAAACAATTAGTGGAACAGTTTGTCAAGTCATGTTCTATCTATCACCAAGCTAAGTCAGAGCACATAAAGAAACCAGGTTTGCTTAGTCCTCTTTCCATACCTAAAGAAGCTTGGAATATGGTTAGTATGGATTTCATCAGCGGTCTTCCCAAAAGCAAAAACTATGACACAATCTTGGTTGTCATAGATAAATTCAGCAAATATGGTCATTTCATACCACTCTGTCATCCCTTTACTGCACTCTCTGTTGCACAAGCATATTTGGACAATGTGTATAAGTTACATGGATTACCTAAAGTTCTCATAACTGACAGAGATCCATTGTTCACTAGCAATGTGTGGCAGGAGTTGTGCAAACTTACTGACACCAAGATGAACATGAGCACTGCAAACCACCCTGAAACTGATGGCCAAACAGAGAAGTTAAATCAATGTGTGGAGACATTTTTAAGGTGCATGGTGCATTCGGCACCCAAAAAATGGGCACAGTGGATCTCACAGGCTGAATACTGGTACAATACAAATTTTCATTCTTCCCATGGACATACACCCTTCAAGGTTCTCTACGGTTATGAACCAAGGCATCTGGGCGTTGGAAATCTCCAATCAGACACACCTACAGATCTTACCAGTTGGTTGTCAGAGAGAAATGCAATGACTGCACTTATACGTGATCAACTTCAACGTGCTCAACAGCGCATGAAAACTCAGGAAGACAAGCATCGCTCTGAGCGGGTGTTTCAACCGGGCGATTGGGAATATCTGAAACTTCAACCATATATGCAACAGTCGGTGGCTCCTCGCACTAACCACAAACTGGGTTTCAAATACTTTGGTCCATTTCAGGTCTTGGAGCGAATTGGCGATGTCGCTTATCGTCTTCAGTTACCAGCAACAAGCAAGATACACCCGGTGGTGCACGTTTCCTTGCTCAAGCCGGCCGCACCACCTGGTGATGGTGGCGCAACCGAAGAGCTGCAGTACGCGCAGCAACTGACAACATCGTCCAAGCCCGCGCAAGTTCTGGCGTCACGGTGGGTGCGCGTCGGAGGGCTTACACGCAAGCAGTACAAGATCGCATGGTCAGGACTACCACTGTCCATGGCAACCTGGGAGTGGTCTAGTGCTCTGACAGAACTTCCTACAACTTGAGGTCAAGCTGTTGCTTAAGGAGGGGGGAGTGCAACGACTTGTAACTTGGGCCTCAGTCAGTGGGCCGAGGGACCGGCGCATGGTACTCAGATAAATAGATGTTGCGTGTGTAGATGTGGGGCAGAAAGAGATTGTAGCCAATCGAGATCTTATCCCTTAGCTTCTTCTTCTCCAAGCCTTCCTCTGTCTGTAATCCTCTCTGTAATTCTCTTCGAACCCTGAGAATCTACGAACCACACCCTCGCCATGGCAGGGAATGCTATTTGTATTGTAGCACGTCACGACACCGGACACTTGTCTCGATGCGTGCATGCATGATGAGTCGTCGAGAGAGGCCTGCACAAAGGGGGTGAAACAGAGGAGGGCTCGAGGCGGGGGGAACCCGACAACACCTCACGTCTGACCTTCCGGCCGATAGTGTTATCCGGCGAACGGTCGCGCGAGAAAGATATATATACGACGCGAGGGTGGGGATGGGATATCGTCGCCATCACACACTTCTCGGACATTTTGTCGAAACATCGACTCCCCACCGAATGCTAGCACCATAAGCGATTGGGAAAAGCGTGCGTCAAATCGGTGAAATCAAGGAGGGCATACCTACATAACCCACCGGTTAGATGAGCAAAACAGAGAATGACGGCGCAAGGCTTTGTGGGAAGAAGGCGGCCATTCGCTCGATATGCCAACAAACTGAACGTTCGCGCTCCAGCCCCGGATGTCACCGGCATGGGCATGTCGTGGACAGGAGGGAGGTCGAGGCAGACATGCCATGTGGACGCAGTCACAAGCGTACTAATGTCACATGCCTAATGACCTGCTTCCTACTCTACTAGCGGCCAGATTAAATTAGCTGGGACTCATGTCGGAGACATGCTGCCGCGCCACGACAAGGCGAGCTACATGCATGCACGGCGACGCGTGCGTTGATTCGTCCGCCCGTCCGTCCGTCGATCGGGACGGATGCGTTGGGCGGCCACGTAGCGACGCTCCTACGCGAGCTGTCCTCGTCCGTGGCATGGCCGGCCCGGCACACCATGTGTGCCTGCGTGTGTGTGGATCGATCGAGGTATCACCTCAGGGAAATTTGCAGCGAGCGGTTCGATGAAGATCTAACGATCCAGAAAATAGACCGGCGCTGCATTGTTTTTCATTGCCTAAGGCATGGGCTGCTCCTTTTATTTCTGTTATAAATAGGGTTTGGCCTTTTGAAGTCGTTGTGGGATGATCTTTTGACTGCGTGGCTACTCTGATTTTGCAAGTGAAACAAATGCCGATGCACGTCGAATTTATCTGAAGTTCACGTCGTGTTTGGTTGCGAGGTTTTCATAGAATACTGCCGTATATTGAAAGAATTGTACTAATCTCAATGCAAGATCAATGAAATATAACATCGACTGAGACATAACGAAGTCTAAGTCGACTGAGACTTAGCAAAACTGATCTTGAAAAACCACAAGTGCATTTTGGAATCCTATGTTAGAGTTGTGTCGAATATTGTGTACAAGATAGGTTACAGTTGTTGTTTAGATAGGATATGGAGTCGTGTCCAAGTAGGACACCTGTATCCTAGGCCTCTCATGTATAGCGAGGGTAAACACATGATGTAACCTATGCCAACATAATAGCAACGGAACGCAGGGGAAGCCGGCGGCATGTGCCGGCGTCAAGGGCGACCGGGTGCGGTGATGTAACGGTGTCATGGGAAGAAGCGTCCATAGTCATGCCCCGGGAATGTAGCAATATCGGTGAACCTCATTAACAAATCTCGGTGTCGTGCTCGTGTGATTACTTGGTCTTCGAATGTCCACGATGCGTCTTGAATTAATTCTAACATCCTATACCAAGCTATTTTATGGACAAAATAGACAGAGAGAAAAGGAGGTTACTAGCCAAATACAGCACTGCATACTTTGATTGCCAAACACACAACTGTTTTCACAATACTTTAAAACACACACGTTTTCGTAAGCTGCAATATTAATTGTCCTGGGAACCCAGTTTCCAAAAAAAATGTCCTGGGCACGTGGGCATAATTAAAAGACCTGGATTTTTTTTTCCTTTAAAGAAAAACACATTGCTTCCAAGTAGGGATGGCACCCACAGGGTTTGGGTATGGGTGGAGATACCCCATACCCTTACCCATCCCCCTTGAGCTTACCCATTACCCGTATCCATACCCGTAATGGGTATAATTTTTTTCTCATACCCATCACCCGGCAACTAGCGATCCTTGAGGAGGCAAGGAGATAAGGAGATGGGTAGGATATCAATCTCTGTCTTAAATATGGACACGGTTACGTAATTATTATTTACCTAAGCGGCTAAGCCTAATCACGATTAATCACGCAGAGAAAGAGAGAGATATGAGATTCCTTCTATCATTCCAGCTATGTTTTTTTGAGCGAAAATCATTCCATCTACGTGCGTGTGTGAGCAAGTCATGTATCTCGTCGGCTACATAGAATGATTTACTAGCAAGTTAGATTAGATTAATGATTGGTGAAGGCCCACTTAACAGATTTTACGTGGGTATACGGGTACACGGGTATAGGTTATGCTGTCCCGTACCTGTACCCACAATACCCGACGGGTTTAATATTTTTCTATTAATATACCCTTGGGTAATTTTTTATTCCATACCCTTACCCTAATAAAGTTTTTGCCCGCCGGATACATGGATAATGGATACCCATTGCCATTCCTACTTGCAAGGGCAGCCTCGATGAGTTTTTGGGACAAACGCGCGAGGGGGGTTCACCGCGCTACAGTAGTTTCAGGGTTGGACATGCTACGTGGTTGCAAATGCATGCATGCATGATTAATTACCGGCCTGCCTGCCGGGACAAATTAGCAGCTAGCTGGGCAGGGGCAGCTGGGAATGGGATGCGATCGACCGACGCGCATCAGATCAGATCAGACCGGAGCATGATCTCTTGTCGGAGACACGCGTGCTAGCGAGCGCCACGACAACATATAACGACCCCGCCAAAAAAAAGACATCATATACACGAGGTACATCGTAGACACTGTTGAGTATTATGTTTAGTTAGGAAATACGAGATAGACTAAGATAGAATTCGTATTGGACATTGGAGTCCGATGATCGATCTCGTCCCTGTTTTCCTCTTGTCCCTCGCGGCTGGAACCCTAGCTGCCATCAGGGGAGGCCGGTCTTCCAACGCCGCTCTCCGACGGCTCCCCTCCGACGGCGACCTCGGTCGTCGGTGGTGAGGGGGGGGGGGGGGGGGGGTCGCCGGATCCACGCGTGTGGATCGTTTTTACTCTCTCGTAATCTAGGTTTTTAGGTTGTTCATCCTCTTTGCTTCGGCGGCGACGATGACAACGCTGAATAAAGATTCTTCGGATCCTTTCCTAACGAGGCCATCGGTCCTATGGTTGGGGATGGATTTGGAAACCAGTCTGTTCAAGCAAGGATGGCGTGGCGGCGGCGGCATCCTCGTGGTGGACCTGTGTCCTCGCGCTCCGCCGTTGCGACGGCGTTTGCTCCAGTGTCGGCGCGGAGCTTGGGAGGTAGTCCAGAAGCGGATGCAGATTGTGGTCTGCATCGACGACATCTGGAAGACAGAGCATGTGCTGGGCTCGTGGTTCGTGGATGGCAGATATGGTTTCCTCCTTCGGCGTTTTAGTCGTGGTGGGGTGTTAGATCTGAAGTTCGATGGCGTGTCCGGGGTGTTGCCCCGGTCTGATTCGTTCAACGGTAAGGGCTTCACTTTTGGTGAGCCACCTTGGAGGTCCGCAAAGCTGCATATCAGCGATGGAGCGCGTCGAGCTCGAGTGAGAACGTGATTCGTCATTCTTTTCTTCGGTGGCTACTGTGGTGGTGCCGGAGGCAGGTGACGGGCGTTGGTGTCAAGCTCAGAGATGTTCTGCTATCTTTTCAGTTTTGTCATGTCGGTCTTTACGTGACTTGTACTTTGTTCTTTATGATATGAATGAGACACGTATTACCATGCAAAAAAAGAGATAGACTAAGATATGTTCCGACTTGTCTTGTACTTCTAATTGACCATTTACTCCTATATGTGCCCACGAGGCTCAAGCAATACATCAAACTATTTCATCAAACCCCTCTCTCCCTTCTAACATGGTATCAGCCTAATCGATCATAAACCCTAGTCGTCGCCGCTTCCGCACCTGTGCGCCGCCTCCGGGGCGGTCGGCCTCCATGACCGCCGCCGGGGACCGTGCTGCCCGTACCTAGGGTTCGTCCGCCGGTTGTGTTGACCAGCTGCCCTAGATAGTCTTTTTCCGGATCTCTTGATCCAAATTTTCTTTCTCTCTCCGGTCGCTTTGATCGACGTTTATTTTTTGGTTTTCCTATCTAAGATCGATTTGTGCGTCTACTCCGACACCGGCGTCGACTACACCGGCCTCTTCTTCGACAAGACTAGCTGCGACACGCGTCGGCCCGTAAAAGTCGTCGTCCGCATGACTGTCCGCACATAGCTGTGTGCTGGTCGTCCGCATGACTGGCCGCACGCTGATAGCTCATCCGGTCGCGCGGACATACGCCACTACTGCGTCATGGCCACGGGCTCCTCCTGCCACGTCCGTCTGACTCACATCAAGCGGACACTTCGACATCACGGACATTTGGACTGATCGGCCAAGCGTTTGTGACCCGCTCCGTTATTAGGAATGTAACATGCAATTTCAAAAAAATTCCTACGATCACGCAAGATCTATCTAGGAGATGCATAGCAATGAGAGGGGGAGAGTGTGTCCATGTACCCTCGTAGACCGAAAGCGGAAGCGTTAGTTAACGCGGTTGATGTAGTCAAACGTCTTCACGATCCAACCGATCCAAGTACCGAACGTACGGTACCTCCGAATTCAGCACACGTTCAACTCGATGATGTCCTTTGAACTATTGATCCAGCAGAGGGTTGAAGGAGAGTTTCGTCAGCAAGACGGCGTGATCACGGTGTTGATGATGTGATCCGTGCAGGGCTTCGCCTAAGCACTATGATGATACTATCGGAGGAGTAAACGGTGAAGGGGGGCACCGCACACGGCTAAGACAAATGTCGTGCCTTTGGGGTGCCCCCTGCCCCCGTACATAAAGGAGGGAGGAGGAGGCCGGCCACCAAGGGCACGCCAAGGGAGGGGGGAGTCCTACTAGGACTCCACTCCTAGTAGGATTCAACCCCCCCCTCCTCTTTTTTCCCTTCTTACGGAGGTGGAAAGGGGGAAGGAGAGGGAGTAGGAGAAGTAAAGGGGAGCTGCGCCCCCCTTCCTTAGTCCAATTCGGCCTCCTCCCTTGTGGGGGGCGCACCAGCCCCTTGTGGGCTGGTTAGCCTCCCTCCCATGGCCCATATGGCCCGTATCTTCCACTGGGGGGTTCCGGTACTCCGGTTTGTACCCGATACACTCTGGAACCCTTCCGGTGTCCGAATACCACTTTCCAATATATCAATCTTTACCTGTCAACCATTTCGAGAATCCTCGTCATGTCTGTGATCTCATCAGGGACTCCGAACAAACTTCGGTCACCAAAACACATAACTCATAATACAAATAGTCATTGAATGTTAAGCGTGCTGACCCTACGGGTTCGAGAACTATGTAGACATAATCGAGACACATCTCCAATTTCCTGTAGTTTAGCCTACCCAGTATATTGTTGCAAGCTCCGCCACTGCACACATGTATACTCTCTCCATCATTGAAAGAGTGTACTTTCAACTATCTCAAAGTTTGACCGAATTTATGCAAAAATATATCAATGCTTGTGAAACCAAATACTCCCTCCGTCACGGTTTAAAAGGCGCGTTGGAAAATTCTCTGGGACCAAGGTAATTAGTGATTGGTTGTACCACGTATTGAAAAATAGCATCGATTGTTAACTTCAACACCAAATTAGTGGAGTAATTTATGTGCAATGTGCCCCACAACCAGTAAACGAGCAGTCCTAGCGCATGCAGTGGTGGAGACGGACCGCGTGCAGCTCACGCGGACTCAAAACAACCTAATTAACTCTGCACTAAATGCCAGCATGCCTTAATCCTCTTCTATTATGAAAATGCATGAAAACTGTAGTGCGCCTTCTAAACCGTGACGGAGGTGGTAGATATATCATCCGCAAAAAAAATCAAATAGATATATGATGAAAATATATTTTATCATCATGAATCTAATGCTAGTAATTTGATGGCATAAATGTTGGTCTATTATTGTAAATACGGTCAAACTTTAAAAAGTTTAACTTTTTAACAAAGTTGAAAAAACACTCTTTCAAGGACGGAGGAAGTACTTAGCTCTATGGTGCTAGAAAACTACAAGCGTAATACATAATACGGGCAGTAAATATTCCTTCAAAGCTTTGATCTAAAGTAAGTGTCGTTGTTTCTGTTCAAATTACGGATGGAGTAATTTAATAGGACTCTTTTTTTTTGCGGTCATAATTTAATAGGACTCACATGCATCACATGCATGTAGGCTATCCTTGTTTCGTGCACGATACGTACATAGTACACGTATGTATTGCATGCAGCTACGTAGGCAGCACGTCCAACACAACACAATAGTACAATGCACATAACTAACAGAAGGATGAGTTTTTTCCTCCGAAAAAACAGGAGCCCCTCGGGAGGCGACTAGGGTTTCGGGAGGACCTGTGGCGGCGCCCGCTCGATCTGATCGGCGGGGCGCACGACTGGGTTTCTGTTCTCCTGATTGGCGATGGCTTCATCTGCTGATCGGGGGAAGGCGAAGGAGACGCTCTCGCCCAAGGCGGCGAGGGAGAAGCTAGCGGAGGCGCTGGGGAAGATGGACATAACTGATCCGTTAGTGCTTGACGATCTAGAAGATGAGGCACATGATAAGTGGATGCTGGCTGGAAAAGTACTGAATCGAAATATCCTTCACATCCAGACGATATCCAGCGCGCTCCGGCCGGCGTGGGGAAACCCTAAAGGACTCCACTTCAGGCCGGCGGGGGAGAATACGTTTGTGGCAGAATTTGCGTGCCAGCGAGATCGTGATCGTGTGTGGGAGGGTTCGCCATGGCATGTCAGCAAGAACGCGGTGATCCTCTCGGCGTTTGATGAATGCATGCGGCCTTCCGAGTTGAAGTTTGATAAACTGCAGATCTGGGCTAGAGTGCTAAACCTCCCGTTCAACCTTCGGGCAGAACCATGGAGTACGGCGATTGCTCAACAGATTGATAGAGAGGCATCTTCAGTGTAGTTTGATCATAATGCAGGGTATCTAAGGGCGAGAGTAACTGTGGATGTTAATAAGCCCTTGAGAAGGTGGATACTGATTGAATCTAAGAGGAGAAAGTGCATGGATCCTTATGAGATTGTCTATGAGAACGTACCACACTTCTGTTTCTCATGTGGCAAGTTGGGCCATTCGGACCTGGTTTGCATGACGCCTGGAACGAGGGATGAGAACGGTGATCTTCCCTTCGATAAAGGTCTGAGAGCGCAAGATGATTGGAGAAAGGCTGCTTCAAGCGAGAGTTCGACAAGGGAGGGCTCGCTCCCTCCAAAGAGCAAGGCTGACACCAGAAACTCTAGCACTGCGGCCAGGGGTGCAAATGAGGTGACATCCCCTGCAAAGAACACACGGTTTCAGCACAAGAGGAAGGGGAGACCTCATAATCAGAACCAAGTGTATAGGAAGGTGGAACGACCCCTTCTTATGAATTCTCCTCACCAGGATGAGGGAGAGAGAGCTACTGAGAATGTGGTTCAAAGTGACGCTGTTGAGGATTCTAGTTCTGAAAGAGAACCTAAGAAGAAGAAACCTACCCCGAGCAATTCGGGAAACTCGGCAGAGGCTGCAATGCAGCCCTGCCCGAGACAATGAGCTGCTTGGTTTGGAACTGTCGAGGGCTTGGGAACCCATCGACAGTTCGAGAGCTTCGCTGTGTGGTGAAGCAGGAAGGGCCCGCTCTCCTTTTTTTGATGGAAACTAAAATCTCAGCCAAAAGGGTGGAGAGCTTAAAGAGTTTGTTTGGTTTTTCAGGATGTTATGCCGTGGACAGTACCGGCCTTAGTGGCGGTATTGGTTTGTTCTGGACTGATGTGGTTGAAGTCGAGCTGAGGAATTATAGTTCTTGCCACATCAACGTTCTAGTGAGGAAGAGGGCCCAAGGCTCGAAGGAGTGGAGGGTAACGGGTTTTTATGGAGCTCCGAAGGTGGAAGACCGGCCACATAGTTGGAGGTTCCTACGTACACTTCATGCAATCCACCATGATGCGTGGTTGTGTGTCAGTGATTTCAACGAGACACTTACTGCCTCCGAACACTTCTCGAGAGCGGCCCGACCTGAATATCAAATGAGGGCGTTCAGAGAGGCAGTTGATGATTGCTCTCTTCAAGATCTTGGTTGGTCTGGGACAGAGTATACTTGGGATAATGGACCGCAAGGAGGCGCAAACGTAAAGGCCAGACTGGACAGAGGTTTGGGAAACCCTCAGTTTATCCATATGTTCCCTGATACGCATGTTCGACATATTGCGACGGTGGAATCGGATCATTGTTTTGTACTGGTTGACCCACCGGAAAGTATGTCAGGAACAAGTACATGATCGGCTAAACAGTTTCTCTACGAGGACGTTTGGCAGACTCACGTTGATTATGACCAGCTAGTACTGCAGCAATGGCAAAAAGGTGCGGGCAGACATGGGCTGGCTGTTGTGGCTAGTGCTCTCAACAATATGCAGCAGAAACTTGCAAGTTGGGGAGCCAAGGAGTTTGGAGATTTAGCACGCAAGGTCCGGAAGCTGCGCACTAAACTTGAACGCCTTAGGGGCCGTTCTATGGGGCGAGGCCCAACTGACGAAGAGCGTGCAGTTGGAAAGGAGCTGCGTGAAGCCCTTTGACAAGAAGAAATCTGGATGCATCAAAGATCCAGAGTGCTTTGGCTGCGACGGGGTGATCGGAATACAGAATATTTTCATGCCCAGGCAGTTCAACGGAAACGTATAAATAAAATTGAGTTGCTTACAAGAGCAGATGGCTCAACATGTCAGACCATGGATGAGAATCATGCAGAAGTCCAAGGTTTTTATGAAGCATTATATACTTCCCAGGGATTCAGGCCTATGGATGAGCTGCTCAACCTTATACCGCACAAGGTGACTCCGGTTATGAACGAGCATCTTGATAAACCATTCACAGCCCAGGAGGTCAAGGAAGCTTTATTTCAAATGGCCCCATCCAAAGCTCCTGGTGTTGATGGTTTTACAGTGGGGTTTTTTCAGCGGCATTGGGATCTTCTTCAGGAGGACATTGTGCTGGCTGTTTTGGATTTCCTCAATGGTGGTGAGTTGCCGGTGGGAATGAATGATACTTCAATAACCCTCATACCTAAAGTAAGACACCCGCAACTCATTTCACAATATAGGCCAATTTCTTTATGCCCTGTGCTATATAAGATTGCTTCCAAGTGTATCACGAACAGGGCAAGAAAGTTTATGGATGAGATTTAGTGAAGAACAGAGTGCTTTTATTTCAGGACGCCTAATCACTGACAACGTTCTTATCGCCTATGAGAGTATCTATGCGATGAGGCGTCGGAAGAAAGGGAAAAATCATGTCTGTGCTGTCAAACTTGACATGATGAAAGCGTACGATAGAGTTGAATGGCACTACTTGGAAGTTGTCATGCTAAAAATGGGGTTCAGCTCGACTTTTGTTAGACTGACAATGAAGTGCGTTACTTCTGTCAGGTTTACAGTCCGGGTGAATGGGGAGCTACTGCCCTACTTTACTCCTTCTCGGGGCCTACGGCAAGGAGATCCTTATTCGCCTTATCTCTTCCTACTATGTGCCGAGGGTTTCACTACACTCTTGAAAAATTTGGGTGGTGCACAGGTGGACAGGGGGATTAGAGTGAGTATCAATTCACCTTGGGTAAATCATCTGCTCTTTGCAGACGATAGCCTGATATTCATGAATGCCAAGGAATCAAGCGCCCGAAGGTCGAACCAAGTTCTGAGGATATACAGCGACAGTTCGGGACAGTGCGTGAACAGAGAGAAAAGCTCCATATATTTCAGCCCGAACACGCCGGATCCAGTTAGACAAAATTTGAAGAATCTCCTTGGTATAACAGTTGAAGCATTCAACGAGAGGTACCTCGGTTTACCCACCGCGACGGGGCGTATTACCAGCGGTACCTTCGAGCATCTGACGGAGAGACTTCGAAGCAAGATGCAAGGTGGGATGGAACGCATGATTTCATGTGCGGGTCGTGAGGTCCGCCTGAAATCTGTGGCGCAAGCTATTCCGGCTTTTTCGATGAGCTGTTTTAAGCTATCAAAGAAAGTTTGTAAGGGTCTCAGATCTTGCATGGCCCGTTACTGGTGGAGTAGCTCCCTTGATCGTCGGTCTTTGCATTGGATGGATTGGGACACGCTTGCTTCTCCCAAAGTGAAAGGAGGGATGGGCTTTAGAGATCTACAAATGTTCAACCTTGCCCTACTAGGAAAACACGGCTGGAGACTCGTCACGAGCCCGGAGTCGCTCTGTGCCCGGGTGCTCAAAGGGAAGTATTTCCCGACTACGACTTTCCTCAAAGCTTCTTCGCCATCCCACGCGTCCTCCACTTGGCGTGCAATCTTGGCGGGAAGGGAAGCTTTGGAGGTTGGGATGATCAAGCGGATCGGGGATGCACTACTAGGGAAAAGCCTATACACAGAAAGTTACTAGTAGCGAGGGTTAAAAACCCTCGCTACTGCTACTTACCAAGTAGAGAGGGTTTTTAACCCTCGCTACTACTAAGCGGTCTCTACCGTGCCCCCCGGAACATGCCATAGTAGTAGCGCGGGTTTTTAAAACCTCGCTACTACTAAGTTTGATAGCAGTAGCGTTGGTTTTTAGCCCTCGCTACTACTAAGTGGTGCCATAGTAGTAGCGAGGGGGTAAAAAACTGCGCTACTACTAAAGGTCCCATTTTCAAACTCTACCCCCCCCCCCCCCCCCCCCCGCGGTGGATCGCCTTTTCAGTTTTAAAAAAATAAAAGAAAATGTTGAAAATGTCAAAAAAATAAAAGAAAATAAGTTTCCCATGTGATATGTGGTCTAGTTGTTGGGAAAATTTCCAAATATGAATTTCGACTTTATTTGCAAAATCTCTCGAGAATTTGTAAAAATGGGCATAACTTTTGCATACTAACTCGGATGAAAAAGTTTTTTATATGAAAAATCATCTACTTGAAAAGTTACATCCAAATTTAACAGGGGGGTACCCCGTTAAACATTTTCAAAATCCACAAAAACCTATCAGAAAAAAAGTTACGGGACTTTTAAGATCTAGAGTGGAAAAAATCGAAAAAAAATCAAACTGTGTGGTCAAACTGTGGTCAAACAATGGTCAAACTAATTATTCTAGAATATTAGTGTTACTAAATAATTATTTTAGTTTTTTTGAATTTTGGTCAAATCTGGTCAAACTATGGCCAAACTGTGGTCAAACTGTGGTCAAACTAATTATTCAAGAAATATTAGTGTTACTAATTTTTTAGAACAATAGTTTCAAACTCAAATAGTGAAATGTGTGACTTCATGCTCAAGCTAAATTCCTGAGGTTAATAGGATTGACATCTTACTATTGTTAGGAAAACAACAAGTGCAGACTTGGAAACGAGGGAGAATAGAACCCGGAAGTTAAGCGTGCTCAGGCTGGGGTGAGAGGATGGGTGACCGTCCGGGAAGTTAGATGATTTGGAATGATGAGGGGTGATTAGAGATTAAATTGAGCAGTGACGAGGGGTGATTAGAGATTTGAGGTTAAAATAATTCAGAAATTTGAAAATTAGGGAAAAAATCAAAATATTTTTTCGAAAAAATTTAAAAAAAACCGCGCTGGTAGTAGTAGCGTGGGTTTTTACCCACGCTACTACTAAAGGACAGTAGTAGCGTGGGTGGCACCCGCGCTACTGCTATAAGTTAGCTGTAGCGCCTTATTAGTAGCGCCGGCCCCGCCGCTGCTAATAGGCCCAAAACCCGCGCTGCTGCTAGGCTTTTCCCTATTAGTGATGGGTCTACGGTGTCGATATGGAACGATCCTTGGATCCCATGCCTTATTTCCATGAAACCTTCGGTGCAGATTGGGGACGCTGAGCTTGTCTGGGTCTCAGATCTCATTGATGCGGATTCGGGGACATGGAAACGTAATGAGGTGCATGCAAATTTCATTCCGTGTGAAGCAGACGCTATTCTCAATATACCCTTGAGGCGGTTTGGAGGAGATGATATATGGGCATGGTCGGCAGAAAAAGCAGGAGTCTATACTGTCAAGTCAGCGTACCGCACTCTTATGATTCGCAACGAGCATCGCGCTCTAGAAGAAGGGTCGGTCACCGAATCTTTCGAGACAAATAAACAGCTATGGACGAGGCTTTGGAAGTTGAACGTGTTGCCAAAGGTTCGTGTCTTTTGGTGGCGAGTGCTGCGCGGGATTCTTCCTGTGGAGGGCACACTACACTACAAACACATTACGACAACAGCAAGGTGCAAGGTTTGTCTTGCAGCTGAGGAAGATATGTGCCATGCTTTGATCAAATGCAGCCATGCACAAAACTTTTGGAGAGAAGCCCGTGAGTGGTTGGACGTGAAGCTGCCGGAGCTGCATACGATGACATGGTCTCGAGATGTTCTCTGTGATGATCACTTTGATGGGTCAGACAGGGCTAAGATCATTATTGTGATGTGGGCAATATGGACATCTAAAAACAATATCACGCATGAAAAAGCTAGTATGGATCCTGTCCAGTCACTGAAGATGATCAAAGATGCGTTGGCAGTGCTAGAGATACTGATCAAGCATGCAATTGTGCTGCCAGGGCACGGGTGGAGACCGCCTGAGGGCGAGTGCATCAAAATTAACACAGATGCTGGTGTTGCTATGCTCGAGCATAGAGGAGGTATTGGGGGCGTGGCCAGATCATCTTCGACTTTTATCACAGCTTGGTGCAAACCATGCCCAGGTATCACAGATCCTCTGGTGGCAGAGGCAACTGCGGTGCGTGAGGGTGTGGTGGTGGCAATGCTCCGTGGTTTTGCGCGGGTCGAAATTGAAACAGACTTTTTGGAAGTGGTCAACCTCTGGAAATTGCGCCGAAATTCGCGCTCTGTAATAGCGCCGTTACTTTTAAATATTGAGGAGCTTGTTGCTCAGTTTACTTATTTTAACATTCTTCATGTAAGGAGACATGCCAATGTCCCTGCCCACTTTTGTGCAAAACATGCATGCACATTGGAGGTGACAGAGTGTTGGATGGATTCCCCCGGGGTTCCTGGTCACTAGGATGTGGCCGGTGGATCATCGTATGAATAAAAGCTCCTTAATCCCCGAAAAAAAATAGTACAATGCACATACGTATTCAACTAGTAGTTAATTATTCCCGTCAATTAAACAATGCATACGCACATGCACGCGTTCGTCGGTGTCGATGTCATGATGGGCCATACACTAATTAATTAATTTAATTGGCCGGCATCAAATCGATGATCCGCGCGTAGAAAATGGACAAGCAGGAAACGACGAGGCGGAATATAACGTTGTCGATTGACGCGCGCCTTGGACCGCGACCGCGATTGCAAGCCATGGCTGTCCATGTCTTGACCCTGTCTGGTCTGGTAAGTGGTAACGAGGGAGAGGACCGAGCCAAGCGAGCTTCACCGGCCGGAGCCGGAGAGGCCGGCGACGACATGCACGACGGTGGCGCCGGAGCAGGAGGCGGCATTGGACTGCGGTGGTTGGACTTTGACTCTTCTCCGCTCCGCTCGTCCTGTTTTATCTTCTCCGGTAGGCTTTTGGCCGGTGATGCCATGCATACATGCAAGGCCCATGCCGGCGGCGGGGTCCACCTGTCAGCGACGGCGAGACGGGCACGCCGTCGACAAGCTAGCACAGCGACGCTACGCTAGGTCCATCGCATATGGCGCATACGCCAACCCTCGTCCGTCCGTCGTCGGTCTGCAGTGCACAAATGGAGATCCACAGAGACAACAGAGCGGCGTGGCGTGATTGGCGAAGGTTCGAACGTGACGTGGCAGGGCCCCACGCGTAGATGGGCCTGTACCGACGGCTTGCCGGCAGGGCGGCGGACAGAATGGGACGGCCCGTGGGCACCAAGCCCGCCTGTCCTCAGGGGCCCGTGTTGTCCACATCGCCCGCCCGCTCCCGCGCTACTGCCTAATGTGGTGGTCACGCGTTCTCAAAAAATATATATGTGGCGAGTCAACCTGTGGTTGAGTTGGTTAGGTGGACAGTGATATCCTCAACCCACCAGGGTTCAAATCCTGGTGCTCGCATTATTACTGGATTTATTTCAGGATTTCCGGCGATGCGCTTTCAGTGGGAGGAGACGTTCTCGTCGATGACGAGGCGCCTATGGTGGCTTCGTAAATCTCAAGATGATATGCCGGCTCAGTCTCTCAGAGGTGCTCAAAGGGGTAGGGTGTGCGTGTGTGCGTTTATAGAGATGAGTGTATGCGCGTGTATATGAGCGCCTATGTCTGTAATGATGCTCAAATATATATATATATATATATATATATATATATATATATATATATATATATATATATATATATATATATACTCCTAATGGACGAATTAGTTGAATAGTCCCCCCCACTTTCAACCGGTTTATTTTCAACCGGCTTATTTTCAACCGGTTTTTCTTCGTCCCACCTCCCACCAGCCCCTCCCACCGGTTTTTCTCTTTTCTCGTCTGACCGGCAATACCCAACGTATTTATGGTAATCAATCATAATTAATCCACGTATAGTAATAAATCAATCCAGGTATGGTAAGGTCATAACCCAGGAAATTTTGAATATGGCAATTATATGGTAATAAATTTAAATTACCCCAAAGGCTATCAATCCAGATATGGTAAGGCCATAACTCGGGAAATATCAAATATGGTAATAAATTTAAATTACCACCAGTTATGGTAAGGCTATCCACGTATAGTAATAAATCATATAGTAAATAAATCATAATTAATCCACGTATAGTAATAAATCAATCCAGGTATGGTAAGGTCATAACTCAGGAAATTTTGAATATGGTAATTATATGGTAATAAATTTAAATTACCCCAAATGCTATCAATCCATGTATGGTAAGGCCATAACTCGGGAGATATCGAATATGGTAATAAATCAGCGATCCGTCCGCATTACTAGCTCATCCGATAAATCAGCGATCGAGTAATTAAACCGTGCAGTAATTAGTACTCCCTCCGTATATGGAAGGAACCGCCGGAGTATTCCATAGATTAGCCACAGGATTTTGGCAATCTCGCTGGGGCATCTCGGATTTCGGAAATCACGCGCCCGCAGACGCCGCCGTGCCCCCCCTGCAACCACCGCCGGAGTCGGAGGCGAACGCGATCGCAATCGCGACGTGTATATATATACAAGGACGTACTACGTGCACAAGGGCCTGCAAGCAAACCCCAGTGCTCCTGATCACCATGCATTTCTTCTAGGTCGTCATGGCGTGGATGTTCCCGTGCGCCGTGTGGGCGGCGATGGCGCCGGCCGTGGCAACGGCAGCGACCACGGACGGCGCTTCGAGCGTTGAGCAGGGCAGCTCCTCGTCGCCGGCGTTCGGCCCTGGCGACGCTAAGGTGGCCTCCGACCCGGGCTCCTCCCCGGCGTCGAGGTCGTCCACCTCCTCCTCCTTGCTCGGCGCCCGAAGCAGCTCGTCGAACAGCGCGCGCTCACTGGTGAGGGAGGGCGGTGACACGGCCGCATGGAAGGGCCACGCGCTAAGGCGGTGCCTGCGCAGGTTCGCCAGAAATCTGCAGCGCGCCGGTGCTGCTGACGAGCGGCCAGACGGGCGCGGGAGACGGAAGGGCCGGGCGACGAAGCCGGACGGGAGGGTCGCCGCCGGCGAGGACGGCACCGCTCGGGCGAGGGAGAAGGCCGTCGCGAGCGCGATCGCCTACTACAAGGCTGTGTTTTGATTTTCGGCCGAAAAATGGATTTCGGCCATCTCGGCCTGGGGCGAAAAGTATATTTAGGCCGAAATTGCTCAAATTTGGTAAATTTTGGTCAAATTTAAGTCAAATCGCAGTTAGAATTTGATCAAATTTCAGCCGAAATTTTTGAAAATGGCCGAAATTCGGCCATCTCGGCCTAGGGCGAAAAAAAGCTCAAACCGAAAATCAAAACACAGCTGCAAGGAGTCGAGCCGGCAGCGCTGCAGGCCGCCGTTGGCTCCCTCGCCCAACTTGGACGGCTGGCTCCTCGTTCGTCCGGAGGAGGAGATCGGCACCAGCGCCACGAGCGTCGTCTCGCCCTGCGAATGCGAGGCGCAGGGCACCTCGAGCGCCGCCGCCCCCCACCACGGCCACGCGGCCTGCGACGGTACGTGTTGTCAACCGATCCGTCGGTCGATCTGCTCTGCTGCACCCGTGCACGTCTAAACCGTCGTTGATCTCCTTCGTGCAGCAGAATGCGGCGGCGGCAGGCCGTCGACGGTGGAAACTCGGCGAGGTCCAGCCGGGGAGATGGAAAAGGGTGACGCTGTCGACGGGCTTGACGGGGACGTCCTTAGGACAACGAGTTACTTCGCCGCCAAATATGTGCGCGCGGTGCGCCATTCAAGAATAGCTCAGGGTCCGTCTCACATGAGGCGAAGCAAACAGTTTTTCGTAATCTAGAGGACCTTGTCTTACGTACCTTCGATCTTGTATGATCTGTCCATATCAGTGTGCGAGTAGTAGTAATATGATTGTAGTAAGATCTGTCCATATCAATTGTCGATCTTATTCTTATATGATATGATGGCTTGCAGCGTTCCTAAGATCTAACGAGAATCTCCTGGAGTTAACGACACAATCGTTCGATTGTTTCTGAATCAGACTGCAATTTTGAAGCTTAATTGGCAAAGGAGTTAAGATATAGACAATCCTATTTATTCGAACTAGCTTTCCTAATGGACGAATTGGTTGAATAGTCCCCCCCCCCCCACTTTCAACCGGTTTATTTTCAACCGGTTTATTTTCAACCGGTTTTTCTTCGTCCCACCTCCCACCAGCCCCTCCCACCGGTTTTTCTCTTTTCTCGTCTGACCAGCAATACCCAACGTATTTATGGTAATCAATCATAATTAATCCACGCATAGTAATAAATCAATCCAGGTATGGTAAGGTCATAACTCAGGAAATTTTGAATATGGCAATTATATGGTAATAAATTTAAATTACCCCAAAGGCTATCAATCCAGATATGGTAAGGCCATAACTCAGGAAATATCGAATATGGTAATAAATTTAAATTACCACCAGGTATGGTAAGGCTATCCACGTATAGTAATAAATCATAATTAATCCACGTATAGTAATAAATCAATCCAGGTATGGTAAGGTCATAACTCAGGAAATTTTGAATATGGTAATTATATGGTAATAAATTTAAATTACCCCAAATGCTATCAATCCAGGTATGGTAAGGCCATAACTCGGGAAATATCGAATATGGTAATAAATCAGCGATCCATCCGCATTACTAGCTCATCCGATAAATCAGCGATCGAGTAATTAAACCGTGCAGTATTTAGTACTCCCTCCGTATATGGAAGGAACCGCCGGAGTATTCCATAGATTAGCCACAGGATTTTGGCAATCTCGCTGTGGCATCTCGGATTTCGGAAATCACGCGCCTGCAGACGCCGCCGTGCCCCCCCCCCTGCAACCACCGCCGGAGTCAGAGGCAAACGCGATCGCAATCGCGACGTGTATATATATACAAGGACGTACTACGTGCACAAGGGCCTGCAAGCAAACCCCAGTGCTCCTGATCACCATGCATTTCTTCCAGGTCGTCATGGCGTGGATGTTCCCGTGCGCCGTGTGGGCGGCGATGGCGCCGGCCGTGGCGACGACAGCGACCACGGACGGCGCTTCGAGCGTTGAGCAGGGCAGCTCCTCGTCGCCGGTGTTCGGCCCTGGCGACGCTAAGGTGGCCTCCGACCCGGGCTCCTCCCCGGCGTCGAGGTCGTCCACCTCCTCCTCCTTGCTCGGCGCCCGAAGCAGCTCGTCGAACAGCGCGCGCTCACCGGTGAGGGAGGGCGGTGACACGGCCGCACGGAAGGGCCACGCGCTAAGGCGGTGCCTGCGCAGGTTCGCCAGAAATCTGCAGCGCGCCGGTGCTGCGGACGAGCGGCCAGACGGGCGCGGGAGATGGAAGGGCCGGGCGACGAAGCCGGACGGGAGGGTCGCCGCCGGCGAGGACGGCACCGCCCGGGCAAGGGAGGAGGCCGTCGCGAGCGCGATCGCCTACTGCAAGGCTGTGTTTTGATTTTCGGCCGAAAAAATTGATTACGACCGAATTTCGGCCATCTCGGCCTGGGGCGAAAAGTATATTTAGGCCGAAATTGCTCAAATTTGGTAATTTTTGGTCAAATTTAAGTCAAATCGCAGTTAAAATTTGATCAAATTTCAGCCGAAATTTTTGAAAATGGCCGAAATTCGGCCATCTCGGCCTAGGGCGAAAAAAAGCTCAAACCGAAAATCAAAACACAGCTGCAAGGAGTCGAGCCGGCAGCGCTGCAGGCCGCCGTTGGCTCCCTCGCCCAGCTTGGACGGCTGGCTCCTCGTTCGTCCGGAGGAGGAGATCGGCACCAGCGCCACGAGCGCCGTCTCGCCCTGCGAATGCGAGGCGCAGGGCACCTCGAGCGCCGCCGCCCCCCACCACGGCCACGCGGCCTGCGACGGTACGTGTTGTCAACCGATCCGTCGTTCGATCTGCTCTGCTGCACCCGTGCACGTCTAAACCGTCGTTGATCTCCTTCGTGCAGCAGAATGCGGCGGCGGCAGGCCGTCGACGGTGGAAACTCGGCGAGGTCCAGTCGGGGAGATGGAAAAGGGTGACGCTGTCGACGGGCTTGACGGGGACGTCCTTAGGATAACGAGTTACTTCGCCGCCAAATATGTGCGCGCGGTGCGCCATTGAAGAATAGCTCGGGGTCCGTCTCACATGAGGCGAAGCAAACAGTTTTTCGTAATCTAGAGGACCTTGTCTTATGTACCTTCGATCTTGTATGATCTGTCCATATCAGTGTGCGAGTAGTAGTAATATGATTGTAGTAAGATCTGTCCATATCAATTGTCGATCTTATTCTTATATGATATGATGGCTTGCAGCGTTCCTAAGATCTAACGAGAATCTCCTGGAGTTAATGACACAATTGTTCGATTGTTTCTGAATTAGACTGCAATTTTGAAACTTAATTGGCAAAGGAGTTAAGATATAGACAATCCTATTTATTCGAACTAGCTTTGCTGAATCGAAAGAAAAGAGACAACTTGGATTCAATCAAAAGAAATTAGAAGATTTTAGTACTGGCATGTATTCACCTCAATCAAAAGAAACTAGGTCACCACTATATGCTCTGTTTGTACTCTACACATGAGGAATATATTCACCTTTAACTTCTTTTTTTGCGGAAATAAGACTTTCATTCATCAACCACGGTCATTACACTCCAGATTTTACATAGAGCGTGAATTCTATCCGGTGCATGCCCATGCACGTTGAATTATCAAATGAGTATAAAGTTGGTCTTTTTTTAACTACTACACTCCAGATTCTCGAGCATGGAGATAGGCGAGTTGTAGACCAAGAGCTGGTATAGATATAGGCGAGTTGTAGACAAGAGCTGGTGGGCAGCAAGAAACGCATGCACACCAAAGAACAAATCTGAGTCACATGCCTACTTCTATTGGTTTCTACAAAGAGCGGCTAGCTTAGATCTTAGACCAGTCGGTCACTGTCGAGGTCGCCAAGGTGATCTTACAGCACCGCCGTGGGGATTTCTCATATGATTTTATGTAGGCAAGCCGCAAGCGGTGGTGGTGATTGGCTGGGTGGTGTCGCTGCCTTGGGAAGAGACGAAGTGGTGGTAAAAGTAAGCAGGATCCGATGATTCTTCCGTGGGGATAGCCAAAGTCAAGATGTCGACTACAGACTCGTCGCAGACTTGCAGTGAACCTGGATGCGGCGAACCTGATTTGTGGATCGATGGCGGGTCTTGACTTTGTTAGGCTGGGATTGGATGGTTGCGGAGGGTGGTGTGCTTGGTTGGGTTCCCATGGAAGAATGTGGCCTCCTCGTGGATCTGGTCATGCCCATCCTAGAGAACATTGTGTCCCTAGCTCCCTCGAGGAGCAAGGACAGTGCAAGCGGCAGCAGGGGGTAGGGGTAGATGTGGGGAGGGATGTCGGCGGCTGCTCGAGGTCATCATGATAAAACCCATGACGTCCCATCTTTATCAATGGAAGTGGAAGAGCACGAAGTCGAGATTGGATAGTAGTTTGAGTTCTTTTTGGCACCAATCGGTTCCCCACTTTAGAGATGTATTTTTTTGCGTGCGAGCAAACAGTGGGTTGATTCTAAAAGGGATAGGCACTTTTCAACAGAAGTGCATGACGGACCAAAAATATGACCTCATTTTATTCGTTTGATAGATATCGTATTATTCGTTGTTGTTCGTTCGGTGAAATTTCCTAATATTTGATTGTTGTGTTTCTAATTAGAGCACCCCATAATCACCCAATATGAGGGGATGATAAATGAAAGATACTGATTATAAATTTTGAAGAGCCTGTGGCAACGCACGGGCTTTATACTAGTCTAGTATATATATGTGGTGGTCACGCCCCGCTACAACCGGATCCGGATGGCACGTCCCGCTCACCTCCCATGCTGCATCTATTCATCACTTTTTTTATTTTCCTTCTGTATGTCCGAAATAATAAGACAAATCAGTTTTCTGCTGGATATATATTATGTTCTGGTGTAAATTGGCCAGTATATGCTACTCCCACCGATCCATATTAATCGTCGCAGCTTTAGTACATATTTAGAGAAGCACTGCCGTTCTGAATTACAAGATTTTTTTGAATATTTGGATATGGACTACACCCGGACTGAGATGGATGAACGAATACACTGAAACACGTCTATATACATCCAATTTAGAAAAAACTTTACTGGCAATTTTATGGATCGAAGGTAGTACTACATCTTATAATTCAGAACAGAGGGAGTACCTTTCAAAGAAAAAGGTTAATATATGTTTGGTAGACTGCTTTCTAAGAATATGAGGCAAGAGAAAAAGAGAAATATCTCTCATGCACACGCGATGATTGTGAAATGGGCCGGCCTCTTGCCACACACAAGAGAGATATGGCTTATTGTAAGAATATTTTTATATTATGGTTCAAATAAGTCAGTACACCCCTCGAAAAAAAATAAGTATACTCCCCACAGAAAATTCAGTATATATTGCTAGACTACTTGCTAATAGTCTGAGGAAAGATAAAAAACAAAATAATCTCTCTCTCCCTTCACACACAAAGACGATCATTGAGAGCATGGGCCAGTCTATTGCTACCCATAAGAAATACTATAACTCACGAAAATCTTCCTATTCCCCGCCTTAAGTGAGAGGTGACATAGACTCAAAAAAGTGAGAGGTAACTTGATTATGAAAGACATTCAGGTACCGTCACAGTTGTAACCTAGTCATCGTTGTCGTTGGGGACAAGCTCCATGTTTCTGCTCATGTTCATCGATTTTTCTCGCATTTGACGAGCTCTTGGCCATCAGGTGGGCGCGGGAGAATGCACATGTCAATTTTCGACTAGTGTAGTTTTACTTTCGATTTGTATAAGGGTTTATCTATCCTTGGCCTTTGCCCTTGAAGGTCAAGTCACATGAAATAAAAGTCACGCGGCTCTATCTTCGTCTTGCGTCAGGTTGACTCAATTGCCAACAAAGAGTATGTGGTACTTCGATCACATGGCCCGATGGGTTCTGAGCTCTTGGTAGTGGTGATGACGAGGATGGTGTCAGGTAAGTATTGGTTAGACACGACGACTATATCTCGCATTAAGCAAGATGGTAGGGTGTCTTCTAAAGCATCTACAGTAATTGGGTCGGCCCATTCGCGCACAGTTAAAGAATAAGAGAGGTAAAAGGAGAGAAGCAGGAATTGATTCCTGATCTCCTGGAAGATGACCAGCACTGCTAACCACAATACCCGAGTATTGTACCTGATAAGTACTAGGCGCGCGACCTTCTTCACGCGAATGGAGCCAGTTTTTCCATTGGTTTTTTGGTTTTTTCTTCTATATTTTCATTTTGTTTTTTCACGGGTTTTCCTTGTTTTTCTCAGTTTTAATGGTTATTATTTCATTTTATTTTTCTACCTATTTCTCTTGTCTTCCTTTTCACGGTTCTCATTGTTTCTTTTCATCTCATCCTTTTTTCTTCGTTTTACTCGGTTTTGATTGTCTTTTTCTCATTTTTCATTGGCTTTTCTTGTTTTCTCTTGGGTTTCACTGGTTTTCCATACATATTTTGGTATATATCTAATACATTTACTTAATACATGTTTAATATTTCTCAAATTCTTTATTAACATTTTTCAAATACTGGATTAACATTTTTGAATACATGGTCAACTTTTTCTCTACACACATTTACCATTTTTTTTAAATGCTTTATTTCTCACATAAAGATTAACATTTTTTGAATATGTGGTCAACATTTTTCTATTGACATTTAACATTTTTTCAAATACAAGTTTAACATTTTTTAATACATGGTCAATTGTTTTTGTATAAACATTTAATATTTTTCAAATAAAATATTAACATTCTTTTAGTACATGCTCGTAATTTTTTCTATACACATTTAACAGTTTTCAACTGCAGCTTAACATTTTTTTAATACATGGTTAACATTTTTCTATACAGATTTAGCATTTTTCAAATACAAGTTCAACATTTTTTAATACATGGTCAACCATTTTTCTATACACATTTAACATTTCAAAAATACAAGTTCAACATTTTTTAACTCATGGTCAGCATTTATTGTATACACATATAACTTTCTCAAATACAAGTTTAACATTTTTTGAATACATGGTCAACTTTTTTCCCATATACATTTAAGATTTTTCAAATACAAGTTTAACATTGTTTAATACACGGTCAACTTTTTTCTATACACATTTAACATTTTTCAAATGCAATCTTATCGTTTTTTGAATACAATGTCAGCTTTTTTTTCAATTTTTTAGATTAACATTTTTTAAATCCGTGATCAACTTTTTTCACACACGTTGTATACTTTTCTGTATACATTTTTCATATACATGAGAAACATTTCCTCTATACATTTTTTACATTTTGCAAATGCTTGATCAACATTTTTTCAATGGTTTACGCAAAGTATTTTTTTTCATATATTTACTTAGTAGATTTGGAAGTATTGACAAAAATAAAAATAAAAGAAAGAAAAACATGAAAAAAAAGGTTGTGGGCTCCTGCGCGCCTGGGCTGGCCCATCTAGCTCTTCCCTTCAGCGAGGGGTTCCTAGATCTGGCTTAGGGATGGCACCCGCCGGGTTTGGGTACGGGTGGAGCCACCCCATCCCTTACCCATCACCCGTACCCATACCCGTCAACGGGTACAATTTTTCCCCATACCCATCACCCGTCAGGGTAAATGGATACCCGCGGGTAAAATTACCCATATTTGCAACACATCAATTTGAGCATTACATAGTCACAAACAATAACTTATAATAATAATAATTTATAAAAAACAAAACTTCATTTGAATTTACACACAAGAACAACACTTCATTCGAACAGTTGCACTCTAAAACATTTGGATTTACACACAAGAATCCCTACAAGAACGCTCATGTGATAAATAACGCTGCTATTTTTTTTAGAATTTCTGAAGCTAAACGAACAACTCGTCACTCTTGCTGCAGCAAAAGAATTCACTGTTCAGATAATCATTTTACACACAGAGTGCTCGTAGCTGTATCTCTGTGCAAAATAATGAATTATCAAAAAGAGGTGGATGCTGTGGTAACAATCGTTGAACACAAATAGTGCTCGTCACCATTTTGCTGCAGCAATAACCACGGCATGATCCCTCTTTCTAAAACTTCATGGTTCAGTTAAGACTTAAGAAGCTCGCAATGACACACAGAAAGTCGTATTCATCACATCATCTATATACATCACGTCTACTCAGCAGAAATCAATGCTCATCTACATGAATGCATCACATCATCTTGTACAGCAAATATCTCCAAACTGTAAGATCGGTGCTCGTAATCATAAAATCATAAAGAAAATCGATACTCTCCTAGCCGAAATAGCCATGCTCCTGTTCTTGTGCTTTGCGGCAGCAGATCGACCATTGCTAAGTAGGCTAGGGCGTACCTGCTTCACGGACGTCTTGGACATAGTGTTGCGATGGTGTTGCACCTTGGACCCTGGAGCATGAGGTGGAAGACCTTGACGTCGGCCGGGGAGTTGGCTCTTTCCTGGCGCGCGAGGAGGAAGGCACCATACAACGATAGGGTTGGGCTTGGGCTCGGTGTTGGCGTGTTGTGCTCCTCGCTGTGGTGGTCGCCGCCGCCGAGCTGCAGATCCTTGCGGTTCCCATCCACACGCGAGCTATCATCATCGTCCTCTGGGTCCATGATGGTGGCGCAAGGCAGCAAGCGGCTGGAGGCGCTGGCGTTGGCGGCCGGCAGCGAGAGCCGAGAGCCCAAGAAGATGAGATCGATCTATTCTGCTGGGCGTTGGCTGCTACAAGCATGCGACGTAATTTTGGACGTCAATCACGCAATCACGTTGATAAAAGGAACGAGGCAATTCTGGACATCAATTACCTAGACACACGTATCACGTTTGGGATTCTGGACGTGGGATAGCTGCGGGATTTATGTCCACATAATGATACAATACATTTAATATGTGGATTTATAATATTTTAGGCCTATTTATCCAATTATAAGTGGGTACATGGGTACATGGGTATGGGTTATACTAAACCATACCCGTACCCACCAAACCCGATGGGTTTTAATTTTTTTTATTTATGTATCCATGGGTATTTTTGTGATCCAAACCCTTGCCCTAATAGGGTTTTTACCCGCCGGGTATGCGGGTAATGGTACCCATTGCCATCCTAATCTGGCTAGAAGCGAGGGCGCCGTCGGGAGAATATCTTTAATCCTGTGGTCTCCAGGTCTTCTACATGGACAGTAAACACATAGGCCCTCACCTATTTGGGTGAGCATTTCTCAAAAGAAAAAAGCCTATTTGGGTGAGCGGCCTAAACTATTTTTCAAAACCTTTGTTGTTAGTCCATAAATGCTTGGTCGTCTGTTGTGTTTTTTACCGGGTCATGATGCGGAAAGTGAAGCCACATTAGCACATCTCCGGCCTCTTCTTTGCAGCTTTGTGGACCAACCCATCAGC
Source organism: Triticum aestivum (assembly GCF_018294505.1). Classification (NCBI taxonomy): domain Eukaryota; kingdom Viridiplantae; phylum Streptophyta; class Magnoliopsida; order Poales; family Poaceae; genus Triticum; species Triticum aestivum. The sequence goes on along the minus strand of NC_057803.1, from coordinate 736,426,990 downwards.
GTTGTGTGGCTGGAGTTCCTAATATTTGCACTTTGTACATTTTTATGAATAATTTTTTTTATCCTATAAGAGCAACTCCAAAGGGGCGACCCATTTTGTCCGCCTGTGTCCGTTTGGGTCGGTAGGAACAAAAAAGACTGCCCAACAAAAAGGACTCTCGCGAAAGCACAACCGTGCCTCTCGCGGAAGCAAAACCGTGCCTCTCGCGGAAGAAAAAAAAAACAAAAAACATGTTTTTTTTTCGCTTCCAAGAGGCACGGCCGTGACTCTCGCGAAAGCACAACCGTTTGAAGGCACAATTTCAAGGCACATGTGTTGAAAACGTGTTTTTTTTCGTTTTCAAGAGGCACGACCATGACTCTCGCACACAGGTTACAAGGTGTGTGCTCGGGTGGGCCAACACATGTTTCAAGGCACTATAACGAGCACTATCTCTGGTTAATTTGGTTTTCTATTTTCCTCACATTATCGGTTTCTATTTTGATTTTCTAGGAGAAGCAGTTTTTAATGAACATGTTTAAAAAAATATTAGAACAGTTTTTTATCATTAATAATTTTAAAAACTGAGACCATTTTTAAAATTTGAATTATTTTTAAAATTCCAAGAACATTAAATAATTCCAAACGTTTTCTTAAGACATTAGACCTTCTTTGAAAACATGTACATTTCTAACTTTTTGGAAAACTTGAAAAGAAAAATATAAGAAAATACTTTAAAACCAGAAAAAGAAATAAAATCGGACTGGAGCTTGACACAATGAGCGTCAATTAGGAATTTCCCTTAAGAAAGGAATTCAGAATGATATTTAAGTGCCGGCCACCCATTTACATCTAACAGTAGGCCCAAGAAATCCAATAACATGGCACATGAGGAACCGCCTCCACATGGCTCATTTGGTCCAAATCATGACAGCAGAAACTGGTCTCCTTTCTTTGTGGCTTTACATGGGAAAAACAATGTTGGTTAGTGCTTTGCTACTTTCTGAGTCTAGCTTCCCAATACAAAAAGACCAGAAGATCTTCTAAAAATGATAATTTAATCAGCGAATTTTGTTAGCATCTGATTAAGGCTATCCATGAGTGTGACAGGCACTAGGCTCTCAGATGTTAAGGTTAGCATCCGATCTGCGGTAGATTGCATTGGGCACTAGGCTAATCATACCAGTTAGTTAAAGTTCTCTTTCTACAAGATGCTCTGATACACACAATCATTATATTTCTTCCTTTTTCTCAAAACAATTATATTTCCTTCTTCTAAAAAAAAGGCAAATCTCTCCCTTTTTTTTTGACAAAACTTCTTTTTACAAGATGCACTGATAAATACAAACATTTTATTCTCATAAAATGCAAATGACAAGTTTCTCCTTTTCTTTTTTGACACACGACCTTTTTTTCGTGTCAGGTTAAAGGCAGCTTTTTATCAGCATGGAGGAGAGTCAGCACTTTTCTCAGCCATAGGCCTATGGCAAAAGCCAGTGCCTTCTCTTTTCTTTGCTTCTTAAGTTGCTTTTGCTTAGGGCATGTACTGTGACTGGGACAACACCCTACTGTTCCCCATCTAACTGTCCTTGCAGGCAGCTAAAGCCTAGTAGGATAGGGCTGCAGATGTGGCTTAGATTGTGATCTGCATGCAAATCAGTTGATAAAGGTACATTTTGCTTTGCACTCTCATGAATCACCATCCTAATTCCTGAACAATGTTAATTTGCTTTTATATGTGATCCAGTAAGTTACCTGAACATGGATGCTAATATGCACAATTCAGCAGCTTGTCTGGATCCAGTACCCCTGCGGTAGGAACAAGCGGCGGTAACATCGTTACCGCAGAAAGCGACGAGTGGGCGGGTGCTCGCTGCACAATGTGCGCAGGCAAAAACCTTGGGGGAATTAGTTTTGTGTCACCGCACCGGGTCTGGATCTACTAGCGGTTGTCGGCGACGAAGGTTTTTCTTATTGCTGCGTCTAGGAGCTAGCCTGGCATTGCTGGCCGTTTCCTGATCAAGAAGTAATGTGCAGTTGCAGCAAAGTGTAGTTCTACCATGTGCGCCAATGCCGCATCATACCGACAACCCGCTTTCGCGGCTCCTCTTCGCAACTGGGAGCTGCTCGTCTCTCGGCCACGCCAATTCCCATTATCAAGGGAGATGGATGAGGCAGGGAGCTTTCATACTAGGTGATCACCCCACTAACAACTCACCATCCTGCTTTCCTTTGGATTCGCTCGGACGGGACAGCACCGCCTTTTCTGCGCAACTGAATAGCTCTGCATCGCCCTTGCCATGATGAGAATAGGGTCAATTTTGTAGCCCAAACAAGGGCCTGCCAAACCCACCAAAGTGTGCAAGCAGTGGAGTCCTTTCCATAGTCACCGCCAACTCAGCAACGGAGGAGATGCTTCCACCAAAATCAAAATGTCTTTGCGATTCGTGCCAGTAGCTTCTCATGGCACTGAAGGAAAAAAGAACATGTCGAGATGGACCGTTTCATGCCAATAAGTAATCGCATTATGTGTTATCACTACCACCTTTTCTTGGAGGGTAAAAGCGTCATTGCTGCGTATCCTCCGTGACATCTCTTTAATTTTCAGAAGGATCTCCGTCTGGTAAAATATGCCTATAAGTAGTCCATGACAAGGGCATCATCATGGCAATACAAGTGAAGGAAGGTGTGTCAAAGATTCATTCAGCAGCGCAATGTGGGGGATGGCGCGCATCGATGAGTGGAAACCGGTGATCGCAATGCTGGTCTTCGACCTCATCTCTGCCGTGACAACGGCCCTGATCAAGGCGGCGCTCGAGGAAGGGCTCGACCGTCTAGTGCTCATCACGCTGCGTCAACTGGTGGCCACGGTCTTCCTTTCTCCGGTCGCATTTTTCAAAGAACGGTACTGCATAAATTTTGATTTGCAGAAGATGATCAGCAGAGTTCAGAACTTATCCTAGAATATGATGCTACTGTTGTTTTTTTCTTTCAGGAACACACGGCCTAAGCTCACACTGGAGATCCTCGTGTACCTCTTCTTCAGCGCAGCGTTAGGGTACGGTTGGCAAACATAGCATCACAGCAATCACTTCCTGATATGATTCTGTTTGATTCATCATTGATTTTTCCTCCCATTTTAGCGCCGCGCTCTCTCAGTATACCTTCTTCTACGGGCTGCAGTACACAACAGCAACGTTTGCAATAACTTTCACCAACCTGGCTCCAGTGCTGACTTTCCTCATCGCGGTCTTGCTCAGGTGTGTGTGTGTACCAATTTTCAAATTTACCTGGTGGTACCTTGCTCATGCACCTTGCTCCTGCCAATATCTGAAACCTTCCCTCTGGGAATACTACCCATCATGGATGTAGGGTGGAGTCACTGAACATGAAGAACAAGGCAGGAGCTGCGAAGATCATCGGGACGCTCATGTCGTTCGCCGGCGTCATGCTCCTGACCCTCTACAAGGGTGTGGCCTTGACACACCAAGCAGAGCCTTCAGGCCAGCATGCAGAAGCAGAAGCAGCAGCAGAATCTGGCAAGAAGAGCTGGACCCTGGGCACTCTAGCATTACTGGCAAACTGCCTGTGCTTCTCCTTTTGGCTCCTGCTGCAGTCCAAGCTCACCAAGAAGTACCCAGCACTCTACTCCAGCACTGCATACATGTTCCTCATCAGCTCCCTGCAGGGAGGTGGCCTGACAGCGGCGATACAGCGGAGGGCATCGGTGTGGGTCCTCACAAAGCCAGTGGAGATTGTTACAGTACTATACACAGTAAGATCTTTTTGTTGCAGTTTACCGAAAAAAGAGTTAAGAGAACTCTAGTGAATTGACTGAACCAAAGACCACTTGTTCCATATGTTGCAGGGAATCTTGGGGTCTGGAGTGGGATATGTACTGATGACATGGTGTGTGGAGAAGCGAGGGCCGGTGTTCACTTCAGCCTTCATCCCCATCATCCAGATCATGGTTGCCATAATTGATTTCTTCTTTCTCCATGAGAACATCTACCTTGGAAGGTAAACCTGTCTTGCCTGAGTTATTAAATCACTACGGTATCATGATCAGTCATTCATTTCCCATATTCAGTTTATGAGTGATTTTTTACACTTTTGTACTTGTAGAACTGCAATGCCTGGTCCAAATGGCATCATCTTTTGTATTTTTGTTTTGGCCTTGCAGTGTGCTGGGATCCATACTGATGATCATGGGCCTCTATATTCTGCTGTGGGGAAAGAGCAGGGATGCCTCGGCGACAGTACCACCTGCCAAAGAGGAAGAGGATAAGGAGAAGCAAATCAAATCATGAGGACCAAAACTATGCAATTCTTAGATTGTAAAACTATGGCATATATTCCTCCTTGGTTTCCTACGCCTACGTAGTTTAACCAAGAGGAATGCTATACAGTACTGTTAGTAATGCAGTTGTCATATGCGTTTTCGCTCGCACAACGAGACGATACGTCGGGCTAATTTCTGCCTAAATGAAGCCCAAATTCTTCAGGTGATAAAGAGCGGTGGGCATAGGTTGCCCATATCTCAGTACGTTAGAAGGTCACATCTGTCACACTGAGCAAGAAAAGAAATAAAAGAAAAGAAAAGAAAATATTCTCCACACGATTTTTGTACGACCACCCCACGGTCCTGTGGGGGCGGCTATATCGAATCAATGCTTTGCGATTTGATTTTGACCTAAAGAAACATTTTGCTCACCAAAGAAGAGACAGTGGGCATTGGGTCTCAGAACTTTCTCATGGGAAGGCGTTCCCCTAAATTGTTCCTTGTAGGTCCTAAATCGGGCTCATGCCAAAATTTTCAGTGCTAAGACAGCATCCAATGCCCTACAGTGTAGAAGAAGGCCATGCAGGAAGGATCACAAGCTATATTTTGCTTGCCTTACTTTGTTCCTCCGCACTGTGCAATAAAGAGACAGCTATTCGATTCAGCCGGGCGCGCAATTTGCTCGATACGGCAAATTTTCCACAATTATTCAGACATTAAGAGAACAAGCGATGTGCTCCTCTCCCCCGGGCCATGTTTTAGCCCCCGGTCACGTGTGCGAAAACGAAACCGCGAGTCGGGGACATGCCTTCAGATGCCATTTTCCGGACCTTCGGCTGTCGCCACCCCTATAAAAACCATGGCATAACCAGAAACAAATTGCCCATCAGATCATCGAGGCGGGCGAGCAGACCGAGAGAAAAAAATGTGGAGTGCAGGATGCGTGGAGCAGTGGACGCCGACGGCGGCGATGGTGGCGACGAACGTCGTGATCGCCGTCATGACCGCGCTGCTCAAGCAGGCGCTGAGCCAGGGGATGAACCGGCTGGTCCTCATCACTTTCAGGCAGATGCTGGCCACTGTATTCCTCGGCCCCATTGCCTACTTCAAGGAAAGGTATCATCATTACTATTATCAAAAGCAAAGGCAGAAACAGATCATCATGGTGATAAAAGCAGCTGCTAGTACCAGTACTAGCACCAGTAGTCGTCGTTGGTATTTCACTGTCGCTGATCATGCACATGAACTGGCCTTTTTCTTCTTCTTTGCTCCTTTCAGGAAGACAAGACCAAAGATCACTGCTGAAATCTTTGCGTACCTGTTCCTTAGTGGAATCCTCGGCCCGGTGCTGCTTCAGTACACGCTCTTCGTCGGGCTGGAGTACACGACCGCAACGTTTGCTGCGACCTTCGGCAATCTGCTCCCGGTGGTTACCTTCCTGATATCACTCGCTTTCGGGTGGGTAAATGTTCCTCCTTTGTTTCTGTCCAGAAAGTCATTTTCTTACATGCAGGTCATGTGCAAAGTTTCATATCCTACTATGTAGCACTATTATAAGTTTGAATTGATTCTGTTTGAACACCTCTAACATTATTTCCGTTAATTAAACTACTACAATAGCACCTTGAAATGCACCAAGACCCTAATAGCTAGTTTGATTATGTGCTACTACTTTTTAAATCTGTTTTCATCAAATCTAGCACATGGTAGCATCTTGAACTGAACCAACAGCAAAGGAAAAAGACTTCGGCTTTACGGACCACATCGATAACTTCACCTATGAACAGAAATTTAACACATGATTTCCTAAATCATGTGAATCAGAATCAAACACTTTTTCATAAGCTAATAAGTTGCATTGCACACCCATGTGATTCACAAACACAATCACTAGAACACCAGACAAATTCAAATGAATTACATCCATAATTTGTGCTACTGCTAGGCACTGTTTCAAATAGCCCGCTATAGCTCCGCTATAGCACGCTATAGCGTTTACAAAAGGTCTTGCGCTAAGAGACTTTGGTCCAAACAAATGAACAAATATTTTAAATAGCGCGCTATAGCTTCGCTATAGCACGCTACAGCATTTGAAAGAGGTCCGACGCTAAGATGCTTAGCGCGCTATTTAAAACTTTGCTGCTAGGTATGAGACGCTGGAGGTTCGGAGCAAGTCCGGGAGCGCCAAGATCTGCGGCACGCTGCTGTCCCTCACGGGGGCCATGACGCTCACCTTCTACAAGGGCGCGTCCCTTACCCACCACCTCCACCACCACCTGCCTCCGGCGGCAGCGGCGGCGGCGGCGGCGGCCGGCGTCGAGGAGCAGCACCGGAGCGCGGCGCGGTGGGTGCTGGGGTCGGCGTCGATGCTGGCGAACGTGGTGGGGTTCGCGGGGTGGCTGCTGCTGCAGCGGCGGCTCACGCGGCTGTACCCGGCCGTGTACTCGGCCACGGCGCTCATGTCGCTGCTCAGCTTCGCGCAGGCGGCGGCGCTGGCGCTATCCACCCAGTGGGGCGCCGGCGCCGCCGCCTGGCGGCTCCGCGGCACCGTCGAGATCGCCGCCGCCGTCTACTGCGTACGTGGGATCCGTCGATCCGTCAAGGATTGGGCTCAATTTGTTCGATCCCTGACGATTAAAGATGCAAGATTTTGATTGGGGGTTGATTTGGATTTGGCAGGGGGTGGTGGCGTCCGGGGTCGGGTACCTGCTGCTGACCTACTGCGTGGAGAAGCGGGGGCCGGTGTTCACCGCCGCCTTCAGCCCGCTGGCGCAGATGTTCGTCGCCGGCATCGACCTCTGCGTCCTCCACGAGCCCCTCTACCTCGGCAGGTCCGTCCGCCATTAAACTCAACCCACTCTCTGAATTTTTCGTCAGAGTGCTCTGCATCACACAGTGAGCTCATTCAGTGTCGACTGATCTGATGATGATGACATGATGTTTGCAGCGTGCTGGGGTCTGTGCTGGTGATCCTGGGCCTCTACCTCGTGCTGTGGGGCAAGAGGGAGGAAGCCGCCGTCGCCGCAGCCGCCACCGCCGCTCCGGCGAAGACGGTCGAAGCAGCAGCAGCTGGCCACGGAGACGTGGCAGAGCAGCAGGAGAGAGTGTGACTCTGAACCGAAGCCTGAACTGCAGCAAGGCACGCGCATTTGAAATTTTGAACTAGAGAGAATATGATGAACTGAAACTACTAATCAACACTGTACTGTACCGTGGGAAATTTGGATGAGAAGAGTTGTGATCTTCACATGAGAGTGAGATAAACAATGAGATGTTGGTTGATGGTGTCACTCAACTCCATCTATAATTAGGAGCCCTGATTAATCGCCATTCATTCTGTGTCGTTCGTTCATGTCCGAATTAGCAACGGTCGATCTCCGGCTTGGGGCATGGCCGACACCTCACACCTGTGTCGTCCTCCATTGACGGACCCTCACCCCCACGTACGAGCTCATAAGTGATAAATAGCCATGGCGCACAACCACGCTCCTGCACGATCGAGGCAGCATGGCGAAGCAGCAAGGAGGACGCGTCCACACCACGTCCATGGCGGCGCTCGCCACCGCCATGGCCGTGGCGGTCCTCTTCCTGGCCGGGGCGCCGCGCACGGCGCAGGCGGCGGTGCTGGTGGCGTCGGCGGGGATCGAGGAGGCGTGCCGGGGCGCGGCGATCCGGGACGCGGGGGTGGACTACGCGCACTGCGTGGCCTCCCTCTCCTCCGACGCGGAGGCCCGGGACGCGGCGGACATGCACGCACTGGCGGCGGCGGCGACGCGGATGGCGGTGGAGCATGCGGCGGCCACGGAGGCGCGGATGGAGGGGCTGGGCGAGGCGGAGGGCAGCCCGCGCGCGCGCGCCAGGCTCGGCCGCTGCACGGAGCTCTACGGCGCCGCCGCCGACGTGCTGCGGGACGCGCTGGACAACATCCGGGCGCGCGTGTACGGGCGCGCCGTGGAGCAGATCGCGGCCGCGCTGGGCGCCGCCGAGCGGTGCGAGGACGCGTGGAAGGGCGAGGAGGAGGCGCGGGGAGGCCGCGGCGGCGTTGGCGGCGTCCCCGTCGCCGGGCACGACAAGGAGTACGGCCGCCTCGCCGTCGTCGCGCTCGGGATCACCAGCGGCATCGCCTGACCGTCAATCAGCAGCTTTGCCCGACTGACGTACTAATATAAGAGTGTTTAGATCATTATTTTAGTATTCTAAACACTCTTATATTAGTTTCCTAAGGGAGTAGTAAATAAAACGAAATGGGATTAATAATGAACGAATAAACCCTCTTTTTTCAACATGGCTGCATAAGATAGTTTGATGGTATGTGCAATGTTTTTACATTGAGTGGTATCAATGGAAGACGAGCGTGATAATAAAATGTAGCCATGTGGTCTTGAAGAAAAATCGATATGATCCGTACAACTAGCGAATCTAAGACACCTTAAGTGTCATACTAAGTCTTACATTATCTCGTACAAAAACGTCTTACATTATGAGACTGAGTGGATGTTTTTTCTTTTGCGAAAATAAAGGCCTGATATTGATTAAAAGAACTGAATACAACCCTACAAGGAGCATATTACAGCAAACACATGCGACCCAACCATGCAGGGAGAGGACACGTGGAGGGCCGCGAGTAACAAACATTGGGACAGCCGATCGACGCTGCTCCACCTTGAAGCCTTGCCGCCGACAATCGCCATCAAGCAAAACATGTAGCCGCACACCGGTAATGAAGATGATGACCAACAACCTAAAGGAGGACGAAGATGACTTCCTCAAGCAGCCTCTTGAGACACACGATTAGTAGATCATCGACGCCAAGGATCATGTATTACAACATGCGCCGGAGAGGAATAAGCCCGTTGGATGGGCTGTGAGCCTGTGACCTCCTTGTAGAAGCTAAAGCAATGTTGAAGACCTGCTTGCCGATGATCTGTGTCCAAAGACAACAAAATGGGCCTCCAGTTAAGGAGCTTGAGACGGATGGCCGCGTCTGCAATGTAGTATGATAAAATCTCCAAGTCAAGTGAAAAGAATCGTTGCCCATCCATGGAAGAAGAGAGAGTATGCAGCGCTTCCAAAGGAGCTTGTTATTTCAGATTCGTAGAAACCAAAAGTGAAGCACAAGATCTGCACGAATAGAAGTTTTGTGTCCATAGATCGGATGGGGGTAAACTGGTAGGAGATCAATGGGAAGGGAAAGGGGCAACTATATATCTAGTAGGCACAACCCTTCGTCGACGGCTTAGCACCACCACGGTGCCAAGAATCAAAAGGGGAGAAAAAGGGGCCTTTCCCTATTTTTTCCATCCGTGTAGTAGACCACCATAGATAAAATGAACGTTGTACTAAAAAGAAGATCAAATAAATGTTATCATAGTTCCTAGAGTGAATTCAAAGTAAGAATGGGGAACATCTTACAACACATTTGGTTCGCCGAATAACTTGCGGTTTCTTCTTACAGCGGTTTGCAAAACCGTAGCTAGCATTTGTCTCGCTGTCGACGTTTCCATAACAGCGCCCTCTGATATAGCGATTCATAAAATTAAAACCGCCCCATTCGGAGGTGATGAGAAAATCAGGACTTGGCCTATTGTCAAAACCATTTGATTTGAAGAAGGAAGCAATGAGTATCTCCAAGATGCTACATAGGTTCAAAATTTCAAAGATTAATCGTTCAGATGGTATTCTTGTTAAGTATAGTTTTGACAATAGGTCAGATGATATTCTTGTTAATGATGGTCCGGCCCGTGTGGTGACTTTTGTAATGAGTGATTGTAATAACCCTCCGTCCTTTGAAGAGTGTACTTCCAACTTTGTTGGAAAGTCAAACATTTTTATGTTTGACCGTAATTATACAATAATATACCAACATTTATGTCATCAAATTAGTAGCATTAGATTCATAATAAAATATATTTTCATCTTATACCTATTTAGTTTCACAAACATTGATATATTTTTGCATAAACTCGGTCAAACATTGAGATAGTTTGACCTTTCAACAAAGTTAGAAGTACACTCTTTAAAGGACGGAGGAAGTAAGTAATAGTATATGAGATGGTTTTAAAAAAACGTATTGCATAAAATTAATCGGAAGCGGCGTGTCCGGCAAACCGAATGCGTTACTTGGGCCGAACCAAACGCATCGTTAGTAGATGAGGGCATCAAATAGTTATCTGTTTTTGTCGATGTGCGTTCCGTGAGCAAGCGCAAAAATATTGGCTGATTCATAGTGTGAAAACAGCAACTTCCCTGATAAATATACTTCCATCTAAATTAGTGCCACCAATGCGTCTGTAGTCCAACGGTTAGGATAATTGCCTTTCAAGCAATAGACCCGGGTTTGACTGCAAATTTTTCCAATGTGCTGCCACTTGTTCCATGACATTGATTTTTTATTATACTCCCCTGTCCGGAAATACTTGTCGTAGAGGTGGATGTATCTTTTTCTAGATGACACTCTAATTTTATTATCTGTGCTTTTGAGGATGCTAGATAATTGTCCGTGTGTTATTACTATTTTTTGTTTTTACATCATTGGTTGATGTAGATCCGTCCTCTTATACGTCCAACCGACAATTAGAGTATCTACATCCGGACATCTCAAACGCTTGGATGGACGGCCCGGTCATGAAAATTCGACTTAGATGAGTGCCTCAAACGGACCTCAAACGGCCGGGCTGACCGGCACCCCTCATACAGTCCAAATATGGGCAGATATGGGGGCACCTGGACGCGTCCGCCACGCCGGAACTGATAGACCTACCCCACCTCAAATTACATCAAATCCACCCCCTCAACCTACCACATCCATTTGCTCTTTCCTCTCTTCTTCCTCCTCCGCGCCTTCCATCTCGCAGCTTCGTCGTCGCGCGCGCTCCGCCGCCTTTCCAAGCCTTTGCACCGCCAGCACCGGCACCACACTCCTCTCTCCCGTCCTCGCCGTCGAGGACGTCGTCGCGCGGCCCGGATGTGAACGTGGTATGTCCGGCAACTACCAGGCTCCCCCTTGCACTCTGTGTTCGACACATTGTCCGACGTGGATTTTTGTAGGAAAAATGATGAATTCCGATGGTTCTTCGGATGAGGAGTATGGATCGACGGAGCTTGACCAAATGATACAAGATGAGTTCTTCTATTCCTCGGATTCGGGCGAAGAAGTGGACATGACCATACTCATGAGCATGCAAGAGGAAATGGACCTGCAAGTGGAGCATATTCTTAACTTCAATGGCTCAATCAAAGGGAGAAGAGTGATCAATCGGGATAGGGTGTCCGGAGCACGGCTACTGTAGCAGGACTACTTTACTTCGAACCTTGCGCGTTGTGGAGGGAGTGAAGGCACACGATGACTACTTCAAGCTCACAAGGGATTGCTGCGGCAAACTCTTTTTCTCTGCTAAGCAGAAGCATGTCTGCCCTAAGGATACTTGCAGTTGGTACTGCCACAGATGCCGTTGGTGAGATGGCCAGGATGGGGGAGAGCACATGCCTGAAGAGTGAAGACTAGTGTCAAGTTTGCCCGCGCCATGGTGAGGTGTTTGGAGCAGAGTATCTGAGAGAACCAAATGCGCAAAACACAGAAATTGTTGGCTATTAGAGAGGCCAGAGGGTTTTCAGGGAAGCTCGGATCAATTGATTGCATGCATTCACAATGGAAGAACTACCCCAAGGGTTTGCACGGAATATATCAAGGGCACACCAAAGAGGCCACTATCACACTACAAGCAGTGACATCACATGACTTATAGACTTGCCATGCTTTCTTTGAAATGCCGGGTTCTCACACGACATCAACGTGCTTCAACAATCTCCAATTTTCAGGAGGCTTTGCAATGGGGAATCGCCATTGTGCAACTACACCAACAACGGCCATGACTACAAACTATCTTGCCGATGGCATCTATCCTCAGTGGGCAGCGTTTGTGAAGACCATTATTTCCGAACAACATGGCAAGAAACAAAGCCACTTTCCAGCAATGCAGTAAGTAGCTAGGAAGATGTGGAGAGGGCATTCGGAGTGCTTCAATCTCGTTGGGCAATTGTTAGTGGGGTTGCAATGATGTGGAAATCAGAAACTCTGTGGCAGCTCATGACATGTTATGTTAGTTTCAGGCTGTGTGCATCTTGAATGCCTTTTGACATCTTGTTGGTGCAGAGGCTGGGTGTAATTGGTTCGCGATATTAATATATTCCTCGTTTGAAAAAAAGATGATTTTAGACACAATATGCATCCGGACGGATGGAGTAGCTTAAAAAAAAGTGCATTGGGACTGCGCTCCTGGAAATCATTAAGGATCCAAGATTCCATGTATACGTGGTGCTCGTCTCCCTGAATTATATGAGCAAATATCTTGAGATTAAAGAACGTATATCTCGTGCGCTTGCAAATCTTTGCATTCCTATTTAAAATATATCCCAGTCTCTCGCTATTTATAAACTTGCAGTCCTTGTACGTCTCACACATTTGGTTTCCAACTATTTCTCTGTTTCGTTCCGGAAACTTACACGCGACTAGAACTGAGTTTGTCCAGCAAGAGATTTGCCAATATGTGAGGGAGCAGCCCAGTGCAGGGGACGATGATATTCTTCATCGGATGCCTTGTCGCGTGTGCACAGTGTAAGTACTACTGCATGCATCATCACCGTCATTAGCATCTCGTGTTAGTAATTTCTTGCAATTAATTTTTCGGAACATACATAACATATAGAGTACGTCTGAGGTACACCATACTGATGTTAAATATAACATGTAGGTGGTCTCGATAATAAGCAAATGGTGGTCAACCAAGATGGTCATGCGGCGAACACAAGTAGCAACGCTACCATCGTCAAGTCGACGTCTGCAGGCGAGAGCAAGATAACCTTGCAATTTTGCGTCCGCCGTTACTTTTGCCATTTCTCAGATGGGCTCCGTTTTACGTGCTACTGCTGCCAGAATAATGGTGCCAAGCAGTGTTTCAAGAGGCGGAGTGACTGCCTGGACAACTGCCCTACCTGCAACCCTGAATGCCCACCTTCATCGGGGCCTCAGGGATAGAATTCCCAATCAATGGTGCCACGTCATGTTAATTTCTTCCCTCGCGTCCTCATGACAGCCGCAATCCCGCCCTTTGATTATGGTGATTCCCGGCCCGTCAATTGTGTCATGTCTTCCTCGATAATTCTGAGATTAAATGCTCGATCGGTTAATTTCTTCCTCACCCATAAAAAATATACATTTCTTCCACCTCTTTTGTATTTCAATTTTTCGTAATTTTCGAAGGACCCGGACTTTGCATCTGATCCGAACGACTCGGTAGCCGCTTGATCAACATCGTGCACACGCCCTGCCGCCCGATTATTTTTCTTCTCCCGAGGCGACTCTTCATCGACGTTCCACCACATTGCTTGCCGCAGCCGCCAGGAGCCCAGGAGCACCCTCTCTGAATCCCACGCTTCGTCCCCGGTGCCCACCAATGAGCAGCTCCTCCGCCGCATGTCCCTCCCCTCCCTCTTCCCATCTCATACGTCTGTCTCATCTCTCGCTGCAGCTCGAGCAAGATCCAACTCAGTCACCGTGGATAATGGAGCCGAGCTCGACCCAGACCACCGCGGCACCGCCGCGCCCACCATCGGATCTGGCTCAGTCACCGTGGATAATGGATAACTCACTTACAAACATTGTGGTAACTTTTTGACCCGACAAACAAGTTGTTGAAAAACGTATCCTAGTTATTTTTGTGTAAAATAGCATGGTAATACAACATAGCTTAATATTTTGACATAGGGAAAAAGTTGTTGAAACCCATCGCCGGGGACTTTTTGTGTAAATAACATGGTAATATTCCCACCATAGATTTGATAACTTGCGTATGAACACCATGCTAACTTTGACCCCGGGGGTAGTTGATTTTTTAACTGATAAGCCCAATAAATTCTATGTAAATCTCTACTCCTAGTGTCTCAGTACGTAAGCCATTCGTTCGCTTCGTTCATTCCCACCGTCCCATCGATCTACCCACCAGGCAATCCCTCCCCCCACCGATTTTTTTCCTCCCACCGAAAACCGAGACCGGTTTTCATTCATGCATCACAAGAACCAAGCCAAACGTTCCATCCCCTTCCATATAAAACAACAAACCTTCCATCCTTCCCTTTCATTTACGACACAGATCAAATCAAATCATATGGAATCATCCTTCCCTTCCAGTCAGGAGAATCTTCCATAAACAACAGTTTAATCAAATATTTTATATGGATACCAGAAATGGCCATCGGGTATTTCCGTGGGGTTGAACCCGCCGAGATTGAAATCATTGGTCATACCGGTCTGTAGCATGCTGTTGAAACGAATTGCTTGGTTGTTGTACGCAATCGTTTCCATCTTTGCTCCCTAATATTTTTTTACGAATCATAACAATAATGAGGAAACAAAACTATTTATCAAACATGTATTTTAAAAATGTGAGCTATAAAAATGCGGGCTATCAAATATTGATGATTAATGACTTACATGCTGATCGAGTAGTATGCACTGAACGTACAAGTTTCCCATGTCATTCTCCTTGATTTGAGCCTTCCACAGGACCTTAACATGTATTATCCAGCAATTTTGATATATATGCTCCATTTGGAGACGATGAAAAATCAAGTTCATCTGCGTAGAATAGAAAGAACAGATGAGGTAAATTACTGAGCGTTGATGGCAAACAGCCGTACAATGAGATTATTCTATCTTGCCTGTTCATCGGAGGGATGACGGGTTGACTCACGATAGGAACCCGTGGCGATGCCATCACCCTCTTAGAGGTGATCGATCTGTATGAGTTTACCATGGACGTGGAGGAGATGGCTTTTCCTCTATAGAAAGATGGAGACAAAAATGGTGCTGCAGAAAGATGGAGACAAAGATGGTGCTGCAGAAAGATGGAGACAAAGATGGTGCTGTGGGGCTTTTTTATAAGCATAGTGGGCGGCGGGAAAATGAAAAATGGCTAAGAAAATTTGTTTTGGGGCGGGCGGCGGGAAAATGAAAAATGAAAAATGGTCAGTAATCGGATCTTTAATATTCGGCAACCTATTGAAAATTGTGTATTTATCAAGGAAACACACACCTCAAAATCGGTCCATGATCAACCCAGCTGATTTGTGATTTGTGATTCACAATATATTTAATTAATGCAAATTTGTGATTTATGATCACTTGCCTTATCAAAACGAAACTGATTTATCACATGCGTATACAATCTCAAATTCTTGCCGTAATATATTAATTAGGGGAAATTGACTTTCTTCTTTGAGCATATTTTTAACCTTACTGATATTCTCATTAGGTTATTTTCCTTTTTCCCATTTATATTATGTGCACGTCTCGAACGACCAATTATTTAACGAGGCTAGATTGGTTCTAGACGTGTAGAAAGTAATCTATCCGTAATGATTTCTTTTGGTTCACTAAAAAAACTGACAGCGTCTGTTTTTGTAAGTACTGCAGCAAAATTTCAGTATGATATATACCATAGTAACTTAAACAACAATATTTTTTTAAGCCAAACACTTGAAAGTATGTAGTACTAAGGCCATGCTTGGCAGCAAAGAATTTTTTGAAGTTTTCGGAGAATACTCTAGTTTTTCTAGTGACCCACAGTTTTAAATACTTTGACGTGTTTGGTGTCCAAAAAGACTGAAGTTCTATAAACTGTAGTATTTCTAAAATTGTGACATTTTCGTTCTATCTAAAAAGAGAGTTCCAACCTCTTCTTTTTATAAAGGGAACATGAGAGAACGTCGTGGAGAGAGCTGCTTGCTACCTCCAATGTCTGAAAAAAATGTCTGAAAAATAATAATATGTTATATGTCTATCTTGGATAAGTTAATCCGACGTGGTGAGGTGCAAACCATCCCTGGTGCACATGTCCCCTCAAATTGGGATATCCAGCGTGACACGGGGTCAAATGCAGAGAGGAAAGATGGTTGGGATACCAGCAAATATGAGATTCTGTAGGCACAACAACATACTAGCATGGTGGTGCAGACTTTGATTAACCAAATAAATCAGTTGACGGAGATGGTCGTGAAGCTTATCCAAGCATGCGACAAGAAGCCACCCCCACCTTCAAAGGACCAAGCATGAGGAGGTCTACAATGTTATTTATATATCTTAGTATGTTAGTTGTTTCATTGCTCCTTAAGAGCATTTGTCAATGTAATCGTTCGGAGTCAAATAATGAAGGGTTATTAATTTGCTTGTTGTCTCTTATTTATGCTCGATGACAATGCGATTTTTAGTTTTCTTTTATTTATCCCAGCAAACATGCTATTGTCATTTTCTTTTATCACTACACGTTGAGAAGAACAGAAGATTTTATTAAGTTGCATGTTTGTTCTCAGCCCCATGCCATGTTTTAGCAATGGCAGCAGCGATACAAGTGCTTACTCGCAAACTATTCAGATAGCAAAAATAGACACGGTACTGTTCCAAGACATATAACATATTATTATTTTTCAGACATCTTATATTTTTCAGACATCATAGGTAGCAAGCAGCTCTCTCCATGACGTTCTCTCACGTTCTCTTTAGAAAAAGAAGAGGTTGGACCTCTTTTTTTAGATAGAACGAAAATGTCACAGTTTTGGAAATACTACGGTTTATAGAACTTCAGTCTTTTTGGACACCAAACACGTCAAAGTATTTAAAACTGTGGGTCTCTAGAACAACTAGAGTATTCTCCCAAAACTTCAAAAAATTCTTTGCTGCCAAGCGTAGCCTAAGTACTGCATACTTTCAAGTGTTTGGCTTAAAAAATATTGTTGTTTAAGTTACTGTGGTTTATCATACTGAATTTTTGCCGAAGTACTTAAAAAAACGAACGCGGTCAGTTTTTTTAAAAGTGAACCAACAAAAAATATTACGGATAGATTACTTTCTGCACGTCTCGAACCAAGCTAGCCTCGTTAAATAATTGGTTGTTCGAGATGTGCACAGAATATAAATGGGAAAAAGGAAAATAACTTAATGAGAATATCAATAAGGTTAAAAATATCATGAAAGAAGAAAGTCAATTTCCCCTAATTAATATATTACGACAAGAATTTGAGATTGTATACACATGTGATAAATCAGTTACGATTTTATAAGGCAAGTGATCATAAATCACAAATTTGCATTAATTAAATATATTGTGAATCACAAATCACAAATCAGCTGGGTTGATCACGGATCGATTTTGAGGTGTCTGTTTCCTTGATAAATACACAATTTTCAATAGGTTGCCGAATATTAAAGATTCGATTATTGACCTTTTTCATTTTTCATTTTCACGCCGCCCGCCCAAAAACAAATTTTCTTAACCATTTTTCATTTTCCCGCCGCCCACTATGCTTATAAAAAAGCCCCACAGCACCATCTTTGTCTCCATCTTTCTGCAGCACCATTTTTGTCTCCATCTTTCTACAGACGAAAAGCTATCTCCTCCACGACCATGGTAAACTCATATGGATCGATCACCTCTAAGAGGGTGATGGCATCGCCGTCGGTTCCTATCGTTAGTCAACCCATCACCCCTCCGATGAACAGGCAAGATAGGATAATCACATTGTACGGCTGTTTGCCATCATCACTCAGTAATTTACCTCATCCGTTCTTTCTATTCTACGCACAGGAACATGACTTTTCATCGTGTCCAAATGGAGCATATATATCAAAATTACTGGATCATTCATGCTAGGGTCCTGTGGAAGGCTCAAATCAAGGAGAATGGCATGGGAAACTTGTACCTTCAGTGCATACTACTCGATCAGCATGTAAGTCATTAATCATCACTACTTGATAGCCCCCATGTTTATAGCCCACATTTTTATAATACCTGTTTGATAAACAATTTTGGTTCCTCATTATTGTTATTATTCATAAAATATATTAGGGAACAAAGATGGAAGCGATCGCGTACAACAACCAAGCAATTCGCTTCAACAACATTGTACAGACCGGTATGACCTATGATTTCAATCTCGTCGGGTTCAACCCCAGGGAAATACCCAATGGCCATTTCTGGTATCTAGCCATGGACTTTGTCGTCACACTACATGTTAGGACCGAGATTATGATGTCGGCACAACGGATAACGTCAACAATTTTCCCCCGTGCTTCCCACGGTTTGAAGTCATATTCTCGCTACGGGACAAAAGTATCATTGGTGCATAATCTTTAACTTTGGTCTTGCATTTTACTCTGTACAACTCAGTGCCTCATTGTGATTATATTTTTACAGACGTGGTTGCTAATCTTGCCTATGTTGGTAGGATACAATATAGCGGGATTCAATATATAAACGCCACATCCCTTACCTCGAGATTGGTCTCATGAACTTTTGGTAAGCGTCATTTACAATTTGCACGTTTCCATATGCTTCTTTTTGTAGTTTTATTGCTGCAATCATATACTAACTTTTGTATTTGGTTGTAGACGGCAGATAATTTTCTTACGTGTACGTGAAGAGCACGTTGGTCGTCACTTCTACCATTTGCAATTCACTGATAATCTGTTCGAGAAGCTTGTTGTTACTTATATACAGGTAAACCAGAGGCAGCAATGCTTGCAAACTATGAGGGAGCGCACATTCTTCTTCTCTCCTAACATTAATGATGATCATCATCATCTACAAGGTAGGTGCTGCGTTCTATTTTAAATTTTTATCGTAGATATCCAAGAAACCAGCCTCATGACACTTGATGAAACGCATGCGTACATCAAGGATATTGTTCAAGCTAGGAACAATGGACGCTAGAATATCTGTGTACACAAGTGCACAGTTTGTCTTAGATATACAAATGTATGAACGCTTTGCATGCAACATTTCGTTGCTAATTGTCACATTCTGAAGCGTCTTAGATATACAAATGTATGAACGCTTATGTCTTGTTGGTTTAATAATATGTCATATACAATAAAAAATCTATTTAAAACTATCGTCACATTTCGTCGCCATATACTGTGAAGTCCTGAACTATATATTTGACTAATATATATTTGATGATCAAACTGTCAAAAATGGACTTCAAACGGTAACGTGTCTACTCTCATTCTCTCTACACGTATGAATCTCTTTTAGTGTAGGTTCAAATATTTTTAATATACAGTGTAGCGCAAAAAGGAAAAGACGTTGACCTTGACAGATGTCATCGCATGCTATCAGGAATTATGGCATTCCAAAGAAAATATAATTAATTTTGTACACGGAATCAAGAACTGCCATATGCATCAGCCAGATGGTCGTGTTAAGTAGGACAAAAACAGGAAAAAAACGTTGTGTTTCTTTCTATATCTCGGTCGCCCGTGTTTAACATAGGTTAGGAAATATATGTCGTGTTTCTTTCTATATCTGTGGAGGTAAAGTTTGGAAAGGCGACATAGATTAGGATATATATAATCTGGCGTTGATTCATTTGCCTGGTGGAGCATGCAACCAAAGTAAAATTATGGCATATTATCCTATGGTTTTTGTTATGGAAACTTGTAATTATGGAAGGATATGGGGCACCTTCCGAGTACATGCCCCATGATTCCTCCCGGCCCTCATCTTATACTCAATATTTCCTTTTCAGTTGTATTCACAAAATAAGTGGGCTGAAATATAATGGGATTGGGAAGATATTATGTAATACTGGGAGAAAGATCTGATCCGTCCACAATTGAAAATAATTTCTACAAGGAAATGAATAACGGCTTTAATTAAACGATGTTTATCATTTGGAAGGCAATATTAACTCTCCAAAAAATTAGATGTCACAAGAACAAAATGATCAACTCCATCCGCGTCCTATTTCACCACCCACCCAAGTTCACAGATATCCCATAGCAATTTCCGATCAAGAACGAATTTTCTATCCCATGGAGGCGATCATTGGGAACGCTGCACACGCACCCCAAGAGGGTGCGCCAGCGCCCCAGGAGGATGTTCATGTTCCCGCGCCCTAGGAGGATGTGCCTGCGCCCATGGATCTTCTGCCCCCACCAATGCATGCCATGGAAGATGCACTCCAATGCATATTTGACTTTATCGTTGGCGTTTGAGACGAAGATACATTAAAGTAAGTTGTCTTATTATACATTCCTTTGCTATATACAAATCATGATGGAACACTCTGGTACACAGAAAACTAAGATAGCTAGATTGGCAATCCTAAAACATTCATATGTACATGTGTACTTTTTTAGTTGAATCCTTGTACACGAACAATGTCATGCAAAGGCCATGAATTCAGGTTCTAAATTTTATAGTGTAGATACATCTAGGTGAGGACAATCTGACCTCGTGCAATGTCATGCAATCTAACCATGAATTCGGTTTATAGGTTAGTATTGCTTGGTCTCGTCCAAATTGTAGAGAGAAAGTTAAACTAGAAGAGAACCATTGATATTTGCAGCCAGTACTAAGGATTTAATCTATATTGATAGATGTCTTTTGCTAAATGTTGTTGTGCATTTTTTGTGCAGCTCAATATGGATAAGAAGCGCACGGCCGTACCAGATCGAAATCAGCCTTCAAATGATCTAGGACACCCTTTTTTTCTTAAAAAAACTTCATCCCGAATGCTTCGACCTTGTTGTTCGTAAGCTTGCGAGCGCTAAAGTAGAGATGACCGCAGGCACCAACTGGGTTGGAAGCAAACATTATTTCGACTTGCAGTTTCATGCTGAGTCACAGGCCGTGAGGTACTCCTGGATGACGCAAGGAGAGCGCATCATGACGCTGATTAACTATGCTGTGGTCCAGCCTCTTCCTAAATATGATGTGTTCAACTCTATAATTGTAAGAGACGCTCATTCTTAAAGTTGATTTTACTTATTATAATAGCAATTGACATGTGTCGACCTGCCACAGTATCTACTACCGTTGACTCTTTCAGATTCCTCGTACAGGTTACTTGTAGTCAACCGGCTGAGGAGGAGGGTTGTCATGATGGATCCATCCTTCAACACGTTTGATCCTGAAGAGAGCACTCATAACATATTGATGAGGAAGGAAATCACATTGCTGAAGGAAGAATTCAACAATGTGTTGCTCACTGGGATCCCTGATTGGAATATCCAAATCATGGATTGGGAACAAGATACCATGTCCTGTGCTGCTCGTCGGTAATCTACTAAATTGATCGTATACATAAGATGCAAACCATTATAATGTTTAATATTTATTTTTTGTGTCGCACCTAACACTCTGGCTTCTTTGTCCTACGGGAGATGGCCCACCAGATTGGTCGTTTACGTAGCATGGGCTGGATGAACACTAGCGTAAGTACATATATGATGAGTTGATGTGTGCTAATTATTATCCAACCAGTTTATTAAATGATTGAGTTTTTGCACCTTTCCTAGGATCCAATACAGCTCAGACACCAACTGACGGTCCAGATGCTAATGGTGAAAGATAATGAAGCCGCTGGAAACATCCCGCAAGAGATTAGAGTGGCCTTGAGGGTTTCAGCTTTGTTAGGGATCGAATTGATAATTATCTATTTTTGATATAAATAATTAGATAATAACTTTATGGTGTCTTCTATATACGTACGTTTAAATTTTTTTATGATGTTTTGGTATTATTAAACTATTCAAACTTTATGGTGTTTTGGTATTATTGAAGTTTGATTTTACTACCATATTGTTGGATTATTAATTGATTTTGTTGCAACGTCATCAACGAATCATTCGTTTGTCTGCCATGAATGAGCAGTGAGCCGTAGTTGAGAAGACGTACAGGGCTAATAGGGTTTGACGCAAGATGACATGAGTCGCCAGGGTATAATGTTTTTCCTAAATTAGGCAAATGCATGTCCGTGCACCGGATATTTACATCATTTGGCGGCAACATTGTTCCTCCACCTGTTTCTGCACCTACTGTCTTTGCCTTGAAGATGTACAAAATGGAAATTGTCACATCTATCAATGCCCGCATCCAGCTCACAACCCCCTATCACTTCCTCTACCATTGAATTTTAGACATGCTATCATCGTGTAGAACATTCAAAAATATTAAAAAAAATCAAATGGGCTGACACATTAGTAAGTTATTATACTTCTATAATTCCTACAACTCCCACATGAACGCACGAGCAGCCCTAAATAGTAAAGTCCATCCAGGATATGTCAACTAGAACTCTAAATATCCTGAACTACACATTTGATGACTATACATCTGATCAAACTGTCAAATATCAAACTGTCAAACATGGTAACGTGTCTACTCTCTTTCTCCCTACACGCATGAATCTCTTTCCAAGAATCCTTAAAATCCTTTCCTTCCAAAACGTGATAGTATCCAATCTCGCGGTGTGGCCTACCATATGTCTCTCAGCCCCCCGAATTCAATGGGTTGCCCAGTGTGGCCATTAATTTTTCCCTTAATCAGATTTGCTTACAAGGAAAGTTAAATTCTGCTTGTTCCGATCGGGAAAGGGAGACGTATATTAGAGATATATAATCCGGTGTTTATTTATTTGCCTAGTGGAGTATGGAATCAAAATAAATTCTTGTCCTATTATTAGCAGGATTTTGTAATGGAAACATGCACAGATGGAAGGATAAGGGGCACCTTCCAATCCATACAACATCATAATGCCTCACCGACTTGGTGTTGGACGATTCCCCTCCGACACGCATATATATGGTCCGGCTGTGAGTCCACCATCGTCCACTGCCCCCTCGCTCGCTCATCCTGGTGCTAAGAAGACGTTCTGCCCGCGGCAATGGCTGCAATGCCGAATTTTGATGGAGTGAACAACGCAGTCGACTACATCTAGAACTACATCATGTTTTCCTCAGATGAGGAGCAATTAGAGTTTGTTCTGACATCCCTAAACTACATCTATACTTTATTTGCACTTGTTAGCTACAGTTCACTACCATTATAGTTTGCATTATTTTAAACCCGAGTAAAAATCTGTTCTTTCACCTAATCCATGTCGATGAGTTGGTCACGTACATAAGCTGTTGCATGCATGCACTGGTTAGGATCATGCGATCCTTTCTAAGTCCATAAGGTTCTACAGATCTAGCATTGTGGTTGCAAAAGACTGGGCATGTGCTAATATTATCCTTTTACATTACACCACATTATTTTAAACTACAGATTTTCTATGAGCCGTAGTACAAAAATACATTACAATCAAACATATCATAGTAGATTTATTTGTTTATCTTAAGCAACAGTACTTCTGTCCTCAACAGACACTACAACTCCAATTAGAAGATACATACATTTCAGACCTTACTAAAGTTATGAAAAAAATGTACTCTAGCTTGCCCACACATTCAAGTACTACATTTTTATGATACGCTGTTTTTCTAACAAGTTTGCTATCATGCCGGTTTGTTGCTAAACTCGTCAAGGTTTCTAACTGTTATGTTTTAGTAAAAAAACTAAAATATTGTGCTACCAAACGCATACTAAATGTGCACCATTTTGAATGCAGCGAGTGACATCTACTACTATGAAAGTACGTTAAATCACATAAAGGTTTTTTCCTGTACATACTATGGAATTACAAAATATTATGTGATCACCATGTACTACTGTTGGATGTGGATTTGGTCACTTGAAGTGAGATGTAGTACAGGGACCTGACACGCGCGAGCAGCCACGAACGCAAAGACACTTGGAAAACGTTTGAAATTACGTATATTTTAATTTATGTTTTGTGCTAAACCTTGTTCTGTTTTTGTTTGCAACACAATATGGATAAGGAGCCCTCGTCCATTCCTGATAGAGTTTAGTCTACGGACTATCCAAGACACCATGCGAGGTGTTCGATGGGTCCATCCGAGTTGCTTCAATCTTGTAGTGCGTAAGCTTACTATCGACACAATACAGGGGAACGCAGGAACAGACTTTGTTGGATCCACACATATGTTTGATTTGCAATTCCATGGACTAGTACGGATGCTGAGTCAGACCTCCTTCAGCCAAGCTCAACGCACCAACTTGTTGATTAACACTGTCATTGTACGACCGTTGCCCAAATACACCGTGCTCATGACCCCGTCCATTGTAAGGATTGTCATTCTTAAAAATTAGTGTGTATACTATCTATTCGCCATTAACTTTGTATACCCATTGCAGTACCTATTGCCGTTGTATTTGCCGGATTCCTCCTACGGCTTACTTGTAGTTAATATTGAAAATAGGAGGACTCTTTTGATTGATCATTCCAACGAGTCATTCCTAGGCTCGGAGGACTTTCATGCCAAAGAACTGAAGAAGAAAGCCCTGTTAGTTAAGCAAGAATTTGGCAATGTATTGCAACAGGAGAGGCCTTGTTTGAATCCCCAACTCATGGATTGGCCACAAGATCATACCTATATTACAGCCGCACGGTAATAGTTTAAACTGGTCATGCACATTATAGACACACTGATATAGTTTCTAACATATGGAGTTTTTTGGTCACAACCTGGACTCTGGATTCAAAGTCCGACAGGAGATGGCCTACCAAGATGATACTCTCGGTCATAACATGTCCACGACTGAGGTAGGTGCATATATAACAAGTTCCCGTCTTCCATATTTTTGTTAAATATAAATGTATGTTCTTCCACTCACATAGGTTTGCTGTGCAAAATCTTTTCCAGGAATTTATTAAATTATTATTTTTTGCATCTTTCTAGGATTCATTACAACTCAGAAAGAACCTGCTGGTCCAGATGCTGACGATCAAAGTCAATGAAGCAGCTGAAAACATACCAGCTGAAATTGGAGCGGCCTTGAGGGTTTTAAACAACTGACTATGGACGCGTGCATGTTCAAATGTCACAAATAAATGGCTACTACAACTTTCTTAGGGATCGAATTGAGAATTATCCTTTTGGCAATATGAATATTGTATTGGATTATATATATGTAGGGAATAAACTGTTTGATGGCATCATATAATTAGATAACATTTTGTCTTCTATTTATGAAGTTTAGAGGAACTGATCTTGGCACCCTCTAGCTTCGTATTCGCTGCAACATTGTCTACTTGTTTTGGTTCTATCTATATATTTTGGCTTCTATGTATATTTTGTACTATAATACCCGTGCGGTCAGGAGCATGTTTGTTGCTCCAGGTGAAGCGGAGGCATTTTGGAATGGACCATGGCATGTTCAGATGGTACTCAAAGACCGGCAAGTGAGGTTTTCAGTCATGCCTCGCATCATATACTAAATCGTATCGTATAACTCCATCCATACACCCACTGCTATACGATACGAGGTTTACTTTGTCGGAAATCGTCACATGCCAGCTATCGAATAGTCAACTTAAAAACATGATGGTTATAAGGCACATACCTTCAATTGCCTTTAATCTTCAAGTTCGCACATGATCCACATTTCTCTGTCATGCTCATGATGTTTCTGATAACGCGCTGATTAACTTGTATGTGTTCCTGAATAGAGTAACCGAAATAAGTCCCAGCCAAGGTGTTTTCTTATTGACTACATAAAATACAAGACGGTGCCAACATTTTCCGACAAACAATATACATTACCACATTTTCTAATTTGAGGTGGGAGGAACAAAATTATTATTAAGCTACTCTAAGGGAGTCACATCTTTTTCAAATATAATTTAATTGAAAATATTTCGTGTTGTATGTATGAACTTTCTCTAAACAGAATAGCCATATAGGTTATTTATGACGTTAAATAACAATAAAATAAAAGAGGCACTAACGACTGATTCAGAGGAGGAAAAAATAGGCATATGCATCTCAATAGGTATTACACATGAAATGCAAGAAAGAGTTGTAAGCTGATCTAGATCAAATTTTGTACCCCGCTTATTTATCTAGGACAAGTTAGATTATTATAACGTACTTGGACAATTTTATTTGGGCTTATTCCATCTGTGCCCCCAATTCCTTAATTGTGCTCAGTTTTTCCCACGCTTCAAACTTTTGCTCACTTTTCCCCACTCTCTTAGCAGAAACTCTCACAAATGTTCATAACAGACGTTTGCCATCTTGGCCGTTAACTGACTTGTGGGGCCACGTTGGACTCTATTGACTATGGTTGTGGCTTCGCTGGTTGGGCCGTGTTTGTGTTCATAGGACGGGCCCGTAGTTTGTTGGTAATAAATTAAAAAAGCCTACTATCGATGGATGCAGCCTGCTATGCATGCCCGGCTTTGGCATCGATGTAGCCTGCTATGCATGCGAACACCGCCACACACGCATCTAGTGACCTAGACCTAATCGCATGCATGCACGCTGACACGCACGCATCGATCCTTGCCGCACGGTTGCCGGTGGATTCAGTCACTCCGCAGCGTCGTTTCACGCGTCGCGGGCATACGTTCCGGTGGCAGAAGGGGCACGTTGCACGCACGCTCACGTCCATATGTCGAGTCATCGGTTCACGCCACACGGCTGCCGCTCGATTCAGTTGTGGGAGGCAGGCAGCCGCCAACGCAGAGCATGCATAAGGGGAGGCAGGCAGCCGCCAACGCAGAGAACGCAAAGGACGCTCGCATCAATTCACGTTCACACATTGATGATCACATCGGTTCACGCACGCACTGAGTCACGATCTACGCCATTTGCGCATGTACCCACTTCGTCTCCCCCGGCTATTTAAACTGCCCTTCATTGCCTCTTCTTCTACAGATCCATCTGCGCCTCCCACTTCTCTTTTTCCCCCAAAAGCCAAAGCTGTTCCACTCAACGAAGTGAGCAAGATGCAGTACAACGGGCCTACGTTCCAAGAGATGCCCACCGTGCCGGAACGGCGGTACCCCGCCAACGTCGTCGTCGAGGCATCGCTCCGTGTGTGGGCGTTCTCACGCTGGAGGGGTAGCACTGAGCTTGCACGGGGGTTCCTTCGTGCGGGCTTCCACCACCTCCCGGCGGGCTCGCCGCCCATGTTCAACCTCGTGGAGCAGCGTCCCCACGCCAAGGCTCCAATGGTAGGGCTCGTCGTCCACTTCACCAACAGGTTCGATGCCTACTACCTGCTTGGCAAGGTGTATTGGTGTGGGTGCGAGTTCATCGCATTCACCACCTATAACATCTTCACCGACTTCGAGAGTGTCTTCCATGCTCGCAACCACATGCACAGCCTCTCGTACTACCTCGGCGACAACGGCCTTGAGGAGGAGCAGTACTGAAGCCGGCGGCGAAGAAGACGGTGAAGCCGGCGGTTAAGGTGAAGACGACGGT
Source organism: Triticum aestivum (assembly GCF_018294505.1). Lineage (NCBI taxonomy): Eukaryota > Viridiplantae > Streptophyta > Magnoliopsida > Poales > Poaceae > Triticum > Triticum aestivum. Next base: position 736,399,559 of record NC_057803.1, on the reverse strand, counting down.
GAAGACATGGCAGTGTTGCCCTAGCTACCCTATCTACTATGTAGTGTGAGTTTGGTGCGTGTGTTGCCCGAGCTAGCTACCCTATCTATGTAAGGTTAATTATTATTATCTATCGGTGTCGTGTTATATGTAAGAACTTATGTTGCCCTAGCAACCCCTAAGTTAAGTTATGTGTGTTATATTAATGCTTTGTTATGTTTTGTATTTTGTTTGTCCCAAGTTTAGACACGGCTAATTGGCGTGGGAAAAATTAACCAAACTAACTAAAAATGATGTGTTTATGGATGCCTATAAGTAGTCCATGGGAGCATCATCATGGCAATATAAGTGAAGGAAGGTGTGTCAAAGATCCATTCAGCAGCGCAATGTGGGGGATGGCGCGCATCGATGAGTGGAAACCGGTGATCGCAATGCTGGTCTTCGACCTCATCTCTGCCGTGACAACGGCCCTGATCAAGGCGGCGCTTGAAGAGGGACTCGACCGTCTGGTGCTCATCACGCTGCGTCAACTGGTGGCCACGGTCTTCCTTTCTCCGATCGCATTTTTCAAAGAACGGTACACAAATTTATAATTCACAAAAGGTGATCAGAGTTCAGAACTTGGGCTATAATTTGATGCTACTGCTGATTTTTCAGGAGCACAAGGCCTAAGCTCACACTGGAGATCCTGGTGTACCTCTTCTTCAGCGCAGCGTTAGGGTACCGTTGGCAAACATAGCATCACAACAATCACTTCCAGATATGATTCTGCTTGATTCATCACTGATTTTTCCTTCCCATTTTAGCGCCGCGCTCTCTCAGTACACCTTCTTCTTCCCATTTTAACACAAACATTTCCCAACAACTTAATTCAAATTTTCGACTTGCTCCTTGTGTTTGCTGCTGGCTTCACCGTCTTGCTCCTGGTTTCCATAGTTGAGATGCTCATTTCTTTCAGACTCTTGTTCCTTTTGATCTTCGGATTTCCTTGGGGTTTTTCCCGTGGAGGTGCTGATGGAGTAGTTCCACTCGGCGAGCACTTGACGACCATTTGACGGTCATCTATGGGTTCAGTAATCTTTAAAGGCACAATTGGAAAAATTACCCCCTCCTCTTCTTCTCTTAGAGCTTCAAAACCATGAAAGGCCATGGTTTCAAAATCTTCGGCCTCTTCATCTCTTGGCCTTTTCTCCCTAGATCTGGTAAATAAAATTATAAGCCATAGGAAAAAAAGAGAACAAATGCAAACAAAAGGGTAGCTGCATTCTACAAATGCAAACACATACCAAGATGCTTCATTTGCTGCTGCATTCTCCACTGCTTCATTTGCTGCTGCATTCTCCACTGCATCTTCAGTCTCCATTGCTGCTGCATTCTCCTTAGCATTGGCTGCTGTCCATCTTTCCTCCTCTCCAAATGATGCATCCACTGCATTGGTACAAAGCTTAGCAATATGCCCCAGAACTCCACATTTTTTGCAAGCACGCTTCTTTGGTAGATGACCCTCCTCACCTGCTCTAATCCTCTGGTTCCTTGGTCTTCCTGGTGGTCTAGTAATGATAGGAGCGTGGAGTTTGAACCCTGGATCTACTATGTTCCATTGATCTTTCCCCAATAGTGCAGGCACATTGTCAGCATAAGCAGCCATAAATTTGGCAACAGAGAAATACTCAGAGCAATATTGATCAACTTCACCATCTGCACCCCCGATAACGGTCATCAGATGTAGGGCATGTATGCATGGCTTCCCACGGATCTGCCATTGCCTACAAGTACATTCTCTAGTACTTAGGTTCACAGGATACCTCCATACCCTATTTTTAGTGTCAGTATAGGTAACCTCTCCCTCATATGTACCAGATCGAATACATTTCATCTTCAGTCCTCTTGCCTTCAAGTGCAATGCCTTAATCAGTGATGGGAGCATTTGATGACCAACATATTGTATTTCTGCAATTCTTTTGCGAAGATCCATCTTTATCATGATCATTTGCCTCATCTTGTCAAATGCTTGCCACAACAAGAGCCCTTTCACCGACTTGAACTTTGAATTGAAGCATTCTGCAAGGTTACTGGTCACATAATCTACTTTGCAGATTTCGTTGAATTTGCTTCTTGACCACACCTTGCCATGATGTGCATCCATGTACTCCTTCACAAGAGGATTTTGAGCATACAACACTCTCAAATGGTGTTCATGCTTCCTTTTGCTGCATGTGTATGATACTGGCCATAAGTTCTCATAATAAACTTTACCTTTGAACTTCTTTTTGAAATTATGCGCTAGGTGTCGCATACATTCCCTATGCTCCACTCCAGGGAATACAATTTCCACTGCACTCTCTAAACCCTTGCAAGCATTTGTGTGTATAGCTAAACCTGGGGGTGTGCCTATAATGTTGCGCAACTGCTGCAGAAACCAGACCCAACTTTCCTCAGACTCTGCCTCCACCACACCAAATGCAACTGGGAATAGCCAGTTGTGTCCATCAACTGCAGAAGCTGCTACTAGCTGTCCTCTCCATCTTCCAGTCAAATGTGTAGCATCTACAGCCAAATAGGGCCTGCAACCATCAAGAAACCCCTGCCAGCAAGCCTTGAAACAAACAAAAACCCTTCTTAAGCACTCCTTCTGAAATGACTTCCCTTTTATTTTGAATGGAACTATATGCTTGTCAATCTCTACAACACTCGCTGGACTTGCCATCTCCACTTCAACTTTGAAAGTGTAAAGCAGCTGAAAACTGTCATTCCATGGACCATTAATTCTGTCAAGAGCCTTTTCCCTAGCATTGAAAATTCTCATGTAAGGAATTTCTATCTTGTACTTCTCAAAAAGCTTCCCATGGAGTGCCGTTGGACCAAGTCCAGGTTCTTCTCTCAGCCAATCCAATATAGCTTCTGCCACCCACCTAGTTTTTGCTAGCTTGGTTTTGGCCTTCCCCCTCCCCCTCCAGGTGGACAGGTGTGCTTGCGTGGGTTTTTCTTTATCTGAAACAAAATAAAAGGGTAAAAATAGTTAAGAAACCTTACTCAACGATCTGAAACTAAATTACTAACTGATCTTGGATTACTTGAATATATTTGCTCTTTCTCCTACGAGATGCATGCAACTTCCACCTACACCTAGGATATGGACAAAAAACTGTGAACCTTGCTGGCTCACTCCTTTTAATCTTATAGGTGTTTTAAGATATAATGCACCATGTTGTGACTGCATTCCGACAGTCCACCATTGATTGGAAAATTGTACCTACACTAAGCTCAGGTTTTTCCCTGTTGCACTCAATTGTTGGCATGTCATCACCATCGTATTCATCCTCGATTAAGCTGTCCATGTTCTCCACCTTCTCTTCATCGTTAGTGTCATCAAACCTAGCTTGGCTGATGGGCTCCTCCATATATTCGTCATCCACTCCTTGCTGACTGGCTACCGACCAGTTCAGGAAACATCATCTCGTCTTCATCATCATTTGTAGGCACTGCCTCGTCAGGTTCTGCATCTTCTTCTACACCAACTGTAGAAGGTTCACGAGAAGCAGCAGCTGAATCGGAACCAGAATTGGCAGCAGGCGTGTTGTGGCTCCATGAACCACTTCCTTTACTTGGTGTCGACCTACAAGGAGTGCCGGGGTGCTAGCTATTAGCACAGACAGATGATGTCTGAACTCCCTTCCCCTTCGCCCGTTCTGCGCGTGGCTGAAGCACATCGATTTGGAGTTTACTGAATCGGCAACCAGCAATCCCAGCAAAAAGCAACAACATATGATCGTCGCAAGTTAGTGGGAGAAATATTTGCTCGTCACTTCTGAAGTAATTCAGTTAAACATCATCGGCATCACTCCAGGGATAGGTGTTTCGGAGCTCAGCTCGCAAATCTTTGAAAGATATGTTGGTTTCTACCACTTTGGGATAGAAAAATGATGAAATCAAATGCGGTTTAGTACCACGCAGCACACTAGTTTCCATTCTAATCGCCAGCCGGAAAGCCAGCATGGGATCAATCCTATTTTGTTGGGGGAAGGAAACAAAGGCTTCAGTTAGCCGTGTAAAATCGAGCACAAATTCGAACGATTCAAGCAAACATAAGTCAAATACGGCCTACAATAAAACTTAGAACATCAATTCGAGAGGAAACAATGCTTACCCAGGTTTAATCCATGAATTATCTGCCGCGAATTCGACCCAATCCTCTACCTGGTCGACTGCATTCCGGGCGTCCTCACTCAACATTGCTATGTAATCCCAGATGGGGAGGTGGGCTATATCTGGCGGAGACGTGGCATCGCCAACGAACGGAATAGGGCATAGGGTGGAGGAAACAACTGCGGTGGACATGACATGACACCGACTGAGGGGGCGGGGCGGCGCGGTGCAGTGCGCCCTGTCTAGATCTGTTTCAGATTCAGACAAGCCGCCCAATACGTGTCTCCTTGCGGTCCCACCCGTCAGCAAGAAACAGTTAGCAATTAACGGCCAATGGATGGTCAAGACGGCAAACGCCCGCTATGAGCATTTGTGAGAGTTTCAGCTAAGGAAGAGGGGAAAAGTGAGCAAACATTCGGAGCGTGGGGAAAAGTGAGCACAACTAAGGAACCAGGGGCACTAATTTAAATATCCCATTCTATTTTGATTGAAAATGTTATGAAGTTGTATATTAGCTGTGTAGGTTTTGATAAGATTATGTAGAGATTACATAGTCAGAAAAGGGCGAAGTGGCATTCAATCAATGATAAATTGTTTATTTAGTGAATACAGTAATTTAATTCTTTAGTAAGTTTTGATTTCTGACATCTTTTCTAATTTATTAATAGGTGTGCATTTGATAGAAAAAGGAAACAAATCTGCGCCATACAGAAATATATATGGTATAACTGGAATAAGCCATGATCTGCTATCCAGCTGTCCTCCCGATGGCTTACTATATATATTTCAGTATGGCGCAGATTTGTTTAACCTCCTACTCTACCATCCCTCCCCCCCTCCTTACTCTCCCTTCGCCCAGACCTGGAGAAGAATTTCCCGCGGAGTACGTTGTGTAAGCAAGGACCATCAACAAGGCGAGTTCCTCTAGGTATGAAAATTTCCGCATCTTTCTCTTATCTAAAAGTGTAATAGCTATAGATTAGTATCATCTTTTGGTTTAGGTATACCATCAAATTCTAGATAAAGAACACCAGTGGAGATAGTGCTAGCTTATAAAAATCTCATAGCCAATAAAATTGATTGTAGATCTAACCAAGCAGTCCTATTAGGTGGGCTGCAACTAATGAAAAACAGTTCATTCAGAGATTTTAGGCTAACAGTCTATTCTGGACATTGCAACTGTGGCACACCCCTAGCTTTCCAACTGATGAACAGGGCTCACTGCCTAATTTTGCATAGACAAGCAAACTCCACAATCCAAAATAATGTTAAGATACAATGTGGTGCTAAAATTTAGTGAACAGTCAAAAGTTGAACATCAAGTAAAGCAAGCAGAACAATTTAGCATAGCAATCTGTTCATTTGAGGACCTCACGGTTTTATCCATGCCTGTCTTGTAAGTCCATCTTAGTGATTCCATCAATGAGCTCTCAGCAAGAATATCTAGGCTTGGGAAAATCTGTCATGAGAAACATAAAACAGATAAGGTGTGTGCATAACTTCACGAGGCCCTTGCATGGTAATACACAACTACAGGTAATAGATGATAACACCTGAGAAGTCTTCCTTTTGAAATCTTTAAAATATACACAAGATGTTGATACGTCTCCAACGTATCTATAATTTTTGATTGCTCCATGCTATATTATCTACTGTTTTGGACATTATTGGGCTTTATTATCCACTTCTATATTATTTTTGGGACTAACCTATTAACTGGAGGCCCAGCCCAGAATTGCTGTTTTTTTTGCCTATTTTAGAGTTTCGAAGAAAAGGAATATCAAACAGAGTCCAAACGGAATGAAACCTTCGGGAACGTGATTTTCTCACCGAACAAGATCCAAGAGACTTGGACCCTACGTCAAGAAACAAGGGAGGAGGCCACGAGGTAGGGGGCGCGCCCTCCACCCTCGTGGGCCCCATGTTGCTCCACCGACGTACTCCTTCCTCCTACATATACCTACGTACCCCGAACGATCAGATACGAAGCCAAAAATCTAATTCCACCGCCACAACCTTCTGTACCCACGAGATCCCATCTTGGGGCCTGTTCTGGAGCTCCGCCGGAGGGGGCACCCATCACGGAGGGCTTCTACATCATCACCATAGCCTCTCCAATGAAGTCTGAATAGTTTACCTCAGACCTTCGGGTCCATAGTTAGTAGCTAGATGGCTTCTTCTCTCTTTTTGGATCTCAATACAATGTTCTCCCCCTCTCTCGTGGAGATCTATTCGATGTAATCTTCTTTTTGCGGTGTGTTTTTTGAGACCGATGAATTGTGGGTTTATAATCAAGATTATCTATGAACAATATTTGAATCTTCTCTGAATTCTTTTATGTATGATCAGTTATCTTTGCAAGTTTCTTCGAATTATCAGTTTGGTTTGGCCTACTAGATTGATCTTTCTTGCAATGGGAGAAGTGCTTAGCTTTGGGTTCAATCTTGCAGTGTCCTTTCCCAATGACAGTAGGGGCAGCAAGGCACGTATTGTATTGTTGCCATCGAGGATAACAAGATGGGGTTTTTATCATATTGCATGGATCTATCCCTCTACATCATGTCATCTTGCTTAAGGCGTTACTCTGTTTTCATGAACTTAATACTCTAGATGCATGCTGGATAGCGGTCGATGAGTGGAGTAATAGTAGTAGATGCAGGCAGGAGTCGGTCTACTTGTCTCGGACGTGATACCTATATACATGATCATACCTAGATACTCTGATAACTATGCTCAATTCTGTCAATTGCTGAACAGTAATTCGTTCACCCACCGTAAATTACCTATGCTCTTGAGAGAAGCCACTAGTGAAATCTATGGCCCCCGGGTCTATCTTCATCATATCAATCTTCTAATACTTAGTTATTTACTTTGGTTTTTTACTTTGCTTTTATTTTACTTTGCATCTCTATCACAAAAATACCAAAAATATTATCCTATCATATCTATCAGATCTCACTCTCGTAAGCGACCGCGAAGGGATTGACAACCCCTTATCGCATTGGTTGCGAGGAGTTATTTGCTTTGTGCAGGTACGAGGGACTCGCGCGTAGCCTCCTACTGGATTGATACCTTGGCTCTCAAAAACTGAGGGAAATACTTACGCTACTGTGCTGCATCACCTTTCCTCTTCAAGGAAATCCAACACATTGCTCAAGAGGTAGCAAGAAGAATTTCTGACGCCGTTGCCGGGGAGTCTACGCAAAAGTCAACATACCAAGTACATATCACAAATCCCTTATCTCCCGCATTACATTTTTTGCCATTTGCCTCTCGTTTTCCTCTCCCCCACTTCACCCTTGCCGTTTTTTTCGCCCTCTCTTTTCCGTTTGCTTCTTTTTCGCTTCCCCTTTGTTTGCTCGTGTGTTGGATTGCTTGCTTGTCACGATGGCTCAAGATAATACCAAATTATGTGACTTTACCAATACCAACAATAATTATTTCCTTAGCACTCCGATTGCTCCTCTTACCAATACTGAATCTTGTGAAATCAATGCTGCTTTGTTGAATCTTTTCATGAAAGATCAATTCGCCGGCCTTCCTAGTGAAGATGCCGCTACTCATCTAAATAGCTTCGTTGATTTGTGTGATATGCAAAAGAAGAAAGATGTTGATAATGATATTGTTAAATTTAAGCTATTTCCTTTTTCGCTTAGAGATCATGCTAAAGCTTGGTTTTCGTCTTTGCCTAAAAATTGTATTGATTCTTGGAACAAGTGCAAAGATGCTTTTATCTCTAAGTATTTTCCTCCCGCTAAGATCATATCTCTTAGAAATGATATTATGAATTTTAAGCAACTTGATCATGAACATGTTGCACAAGCTTGGGAGAGGATGAAATTAATGATACGTAATTGCCCTACTCATGGTTTGAATTTGTGGATGATTATACAAAAAATTTATGCCGGATTGAATTTTGCTTCTAGAAATCTTTTAGATTCAGCCGCAGGAGGCACTTTTATGGAAATCACTTTAGGACAAGCTACTAAACTCCTAGATAATATTATGGTTAATTATTCTCAATGGCACACTGAAATATCTACTAATAAAAAAGTGCATGCGATAGAAGAAATTAATGTTTTGAGTGGAAAGATGGATAAACTTATGAAATTATTTGCTACTAAGAGTGTTTCTTATGATCCTAATGATATGCCTTTATCTACTTTGATTGAGAATAATAATGAATCTATGGATGTGAATTTTGTTTTTTGACTATGTACTGCAAGGCAACAGCCTCACAGTGCTTTATTAAAATAATAAGAGGTTTACATAATTACAGTGAACCAAAAACAAAGAAAGAAATACTCACAAGAAGCCTATGAGAGAGAGGCTATCCAGAGAACTAAGTTATCCTTATATTTACATTTGATTCTATGAGCTAATAGAGAAATATCATGTATGAAATTCCTCCTCTAAGAGATGAAGGTAGGTCTCTCATTTCTAAAGATTTTCCCATTCCTTTGTGTCCAGATATTCCAGGTAGCAGTAAAAACCACCTCAGTGAAGAAAGGATGACCAAAATCCCTCCTAGCAGCAAGAGCCATCTCATATGTGTTCTGGTTTGGTTGAGCATTCCAAGAAACCCCAAGGTAATTCCAAACCCTTTGGCTGAAGTTGCAAGCAAAGAAAAGATGTGCACGATCCTCATGTGAAGCACAAAGGCAAAGAACACACGTATCATCCTGGATGATCCAGTTCCTGCGTTGCATCATATCCCTAGTATTCAAACGGTCCATTAGAAGAAGCCGTCCAAACACTTTAAACTTGAGCGTGCACGCTGACTTCCAAATCCATTTGAATATGGGATCAACCACCAAATGGGAGAAGCAAGACTCATAATATAACTTTGATTTAAACTCCCCAGATTTATATGACCACTTCCATATGTCCTTACACTCCTCGTTCAAGGTGACTGAAGACAGCAAATCCTGAAGATGAGTTAGTTCAGAATAGGCCTCTTGAGACAGTGGCAGATGAAAATGCTCTGAGATCTCTGGAAGCTCCATAAATTCTCTGACTGTGATTGTGTCATCAATGACAAATGAATGAAGCTTAGGGAACTGCTCACTCAAGAGAACCACATTACTACCCAGCTGCCATCGATCAAGCCAAAAAACCACTGTGTTGCCAGCATGCACTTGTAGGACGGCTAACTTGCAGAAGTTGGTGTACAAGCGCATGACATCCCTCCACCAAAATGAGCCACAGCTTTGTGTGACCTGTGGTGGCGAAGCAGCGTAATAGGTGTCCCAAATTAATGTGACCCAAGGCACGTCCATTCTGTTAAAAAACTTGAATAGATGTTTTAGTAGCAAAGGCTTCATTTTGGAGTCCCAAATTAAGCACACCCAAACCACCACATTCCTTGGGTCGGCAGACTCGATCCCATGCAGCTAATGATTGTTGAGGATTATCTGTGTTGCCCCTCCACAGGCATTGACGCATGATTCTCTCAATCTGCTGCAAGATGCCCTTGGGGAGAGATAGAGTGCATAGGAAGTAGATTGGCATTGAGGCAGTTGCAATCGACTTCCTTGATTCAACAGACACGAGGAGGCAGATAACCGGCGTTAAATACGGTCAACAAGAGGTAACATATCATAGATCGTGGGTCTGGAGGTACCCATGGGTAGCCCTAGATATGTGAAAGGCATAGATCCTACATCACAACCTAGGAGGTTGGCAACCCTAGCGCCCTCCTCATCACTCATATTGATTGGAATAAGTGATGACTTACTGAAGTTGACACGTAAACCAGTGGATGATGCAAAGGTGGTAAGCATGTCCTTGAAGGCGATCAACTGGTCATCAATCGCAGGTAAAACAATGAGTGTGTCATCCGCATATTGTATGATCGCGTAGTCATTAGAATTTGTTGGTATTGGCAGAGTGAGAATATTTCTTGAGCACATCTCATTGACTACTGACTGAAGCAAATCCACCGCAATGACAAATAATAACGGAGAAAGAGGGTCTCCTTGACGTACGCCCGATCTGCAGACAAAATGATTTCCTGGAACTCCATTTAAGAGGACAGAAGAAGAACCCGTGGACAAAATGCTATTAATCCAGCCAGTCCAATGAGCATCAAAACCCGTGCACTGTAAGATTCTGAGTATGGCTTCATGCTCAATTGTATCGAAGGCCTTCGAGAAATCAAGCTTAAGGTGGATGATGTGCCGTTTTGATGCTTTACATTGATGAATATATTCGAAACACCAGGCTAAACAATCCTGGATAGAGCGGCAATGAAGAAACCCGTACTGGTTGCGATGTATACATCTCAAGATCACCTTTTGTAGCCGATTGGCTAGTAGCTTGGTCAAAATTTTCAAACACGCGTTTGTCAATATTATGGGCCTGAAATCTCCAACCACTTCTGAGCTTAGCTTCTTGGGGACAAGGGTGATTAAGGAAGTATTAAGACATTCCAAATTACACCTCCCCTCATAAAACTCGTTGACAAGTTGCATAAAATCATCCTTGAGAATAGACCAGCACCTCTTTAAAAAAAGACCTATAAAGCCATCGGGGCCTGGAGCACGGTCGCACGCATGTTCCTAATTACAGCATCAACCTCAGAATCCGTGAATGGCAAAGATAAATCTTCCAGACCATCAACTCTCTGAATTAAATTGGGTAGATCAAAACCCATTTGTATTCCTTTTGCATGGCCCATACGCTGATTGAAATCAGACCAAAAGATGCCCGCCAACATTTGATGGTCAGAAACCACCTCACCTGCCGAATTCTTGATAGAAGAAATCGTATTCCTTCGGTACCTCTCGGTGGCCATAGCATGAAAAAACTTAGAATTTTCCTCCCCCACCTTAATGCTTCTGATCGTACAACGTTGTTTCCAATAAATATACTGCCAGTGCAGAATTTCCGGTAGGTGCCACTTAACTATTCGCCTGAAATTGAATTCAGGCCAACTTAGAGGCCAGATCTCCTCCAACTCATCAAAGAACAGAATAACTTTGTTTAGCACCTTGACTGTGGACAGCTTTAAATGCCATTTCTTTAAAGCATGTCTGAGCGCTTTGAACTTGGAGGAAATCGTTAAAGCAGCCGTAGGCTTACGCACCGTCCTGCCCCAAACCTGAGCAACACACTCATTAAAGCCAGGTGTCAGGACCCCGATTCCACGTCACATCGACCTAGCCGGTAACACCTCATATCACTTTGCGGCCTCACGCACGGTATTCCCACGGGTGTCGCCTTACCATGGCCCGGGACCGTTTGCGCCTTTTGCCTCACGTATATGATAGTGTCGCTAGCATCCATAAGACAGAGAACCCGGGCCGACATGGCTAGCCGTGAACCCAAAGCGGCACTAACCCATGGGGACAGGCATACATGAATCACATCGAGCATGTCGGTCATCAACGTGTGATTCCGGGCTGTAGCACTGGGCTAACAGGACTCCGGTATGCTGGGCTGTAGGAGGCTAGGCAGGACTCTGGATGTCACTGCGTGACATTTCCCCTAAGGGACAGACATAGGAACGAAGTGAAACACATGCCAGCCAGTCAAGTGTCCAAAGCAGTAGTGCTGGGCTAGCAGGACTCCGGTGAACCGGGCTGTAGCGGACTACTATCGCTCAGGAAGCACTAGACTACATTTCCCCATATGAGAGGCTGCCAAGGATAAACAACTAGATTGTCGGATCCCACACATACCAAGCATTTCAAACATACACACAATATGCTCAATATGTGTAAATACAACATGGCATCACAACATAACTCTATGACTCAAATATTTATTCATTAGGCTCCGAGGAGCGAGATATTACAAACATGGGTCTCATGACCCAACAATCAGAGCATACAAGTCAAAGCACAAGCGGAAGCTTAACATGTCTGAGTACAGACATCTACAAATGAAAAAGAGGCTGAGAAGCCTGACTATCTACCAGATCCCGCCGAGGGCTCAAGATCGTAGCTGAGGTAACAAGCTAAACGTCGAAGTCCAAGCGGAACTACTAGCGAGACTGAAGTCTCTCTGCAAAACATAAAATAAGCAAACATGAGTAAAAACGTACTCAGCCAGACTTACATCAGAACTAGCTACGTATGCATCATTATCAACAAAGGGGGGTGGTGGAGTTTGACTGCAGCAAGCCAGCTTTGACTCGGTGGCTATCTTGAACTACGACTGCAAGTAACTCTTTTGAGGTGGCGCACACGAGTCCACATATTCACCATATCAATACACCACTATGGACCCGCTCCCGTCTCCCTACGAGAACGCCATCCAGAAGTCCTTTTCCGCGGACACGACTATTCGAATATATCATATTAACCCTGCAGGGGTGTACTTCTTCACACATGATCTCACCACTTACCGCCGTTTACACGACATGTACTCGGCAACCTTCAAGCGGAAGCCCAATGTGGGTGTCGGCCATGGCCTACCTAAACACTCAAGTCCCTAGTCCAGGTTTATCGCCTATTCGGGTTCCATCCGCAGGGAGTCCGGCCGAGGTTTCCACTAACGGCCCCGAACGATGTGTGCAGGGTTCCCGAGATACCAAACGGGCATTCGGTACACCGGGCCATGGTGTATCTACCGCATCATAGCCCACCCCTAGGGTCAGCGCTACGCACGGCCTCCAACACATATCCTACAAACACCAGAAACTAGTTGCAACTCCTGGACAGAGGACAAGGGTGGTTAAGAAGCCGAGAGAGTCAATTAAGGATCCCAATGTGTGGTAGTAACTGTTCATGGATCACAAACACAGAACTCAGTTCCTGAGGACGGTTTCAATGAGACAACCCACCATGTACTCCTACATGGCCTCTCACCGCTACCTTTACCAAATCGTGTTCACACACTTAGCTCACACACAGTAGGACATGTTCACACACCATTCCAATTCATCCCCGATGAATCAGACCTGACTCAACTCTAAGCAGTAGCAGGCATGACAAACAAGCATGAATGAGTAGGCACAACAGGGCTCAAACAACTCCTACCCATGCTAGTGGGTTTCATCTAATTACTGTGGAATGACAGGTCATGCAAAGGATAAAGGGGTTCAGCTACCGCAGCAAGTAACAGATGAATCGTTGTTGTCCTAATGCAGTAAAAGAGAGCAGGAGCGAGAGAGTGGGATTGTATCAGAATGAACAAGGGGGTTTTGCTTGCCTAGCACTTCTGAAGATAATATAGCTCTTCATCGGTGTCATCGAACTCATCGTCGGTACGTCGTCTACTGACAGGGGACAAACACCGGCAACTGAGAAAGATCACAATCAATGCAATGCACATATATGATGCATGATCATATTAAGGAACTGAATTGACCTAATGCAGCAGTAAGCCAAGTTAATTGAATTGGAATTCAAACAAGGTTAAACTCCAACTCCAAATACTAGTTCATAAATTACCCTAATCATGATTCATCCTATTCAGTGAGGTTAACTTGTTCAAACATGCATGATCATGGCATAAACAGATTCTTCATATTTTTCTGATCATTTTTCATATATAACTTATTTTCATTGGAGTTACGGTTGAATTTCTATGATTTTTAGAAGTTTGAGCTATTTCCTAGAATTTCCTGAATTATAAAAAATCCAGAAAAGGTATTACTGCGTCAGCACCACGTCACTCTGACCTCAGCAAGTCAACTGGGCGCCCAGGTCAAACCTGACCCGTGGGGTCCATTGATCAGTGAGACATACACTAATCCCGCGTTGACTCGGGCTTTGACCCGCTGCGGGGCCCGCTGTCAGTGTCTAAGGGTGGTTTAGCTGGCGGTAATTAGCGCTAATGGCAGCCACGTCGGCCTTGCCAGAGTTAGACGACGGCGACGACCCAGGGCGGCGGTGGCTAGCGGGAGTGGCGCTATGGGCTGCGGTTGGACGCGCGAAGAGCACCAGGAGGTAGCCCATGACCGCGCGCATCTAGGGAGACCAAGGGGTGGTGCGGGGGTGGCCGGGGTTCGCCGGAGTGGAGCCTGAGGCGGCGGCTGGAGCTCGGGCGCACCTGGGAACGAGGCTGCGGTGCGCTAGGGGAGAAGCTGATGGGCTAGGTGGCATCCGCGGGCCACCAGAAGCACGCTGGTGCCACGGGTTCGAGCAGAGGGGCTCGGGTCAGGAGAGCTACGCGGCCATGGCGGACGGCGGTGCTCGGGCATGTGGGGGAAGGTGCTATGGCACGGGAACGAGCAACACGAAGGAGGGGAAACGGAGTGGATCTCACAACGAGTTCGTCGGCGATCTCATTGGGCTCGGGGAGGCGCTGAAGAAGGTGAATCGGGGTCGGAAATTGGCGGCGCCCGAGGTTGAAGACGATGGTGTGGAGGCGATGCAGAGCTTCCCAGCTCGCGTGGCTCGGTGAGGGGGGTCGAGGACGGAGTGGCGGAGCTTGTGGGCTAGTCGGGGAAGCGAGGGAGGGCCGGTGGTCGCGGCAACGACGAGCGGCGGCGACGGCTCCGTTCGGTGGCTGCGCGCAAGAGAGGCAGAGGAGGGGGAGAGAGTGCAGCGAGTGAGGGAGACGCGAGAGGGGCTTCGAGGCGTCTCCAGGCGCGGGATTGGGTGACGGAGAGCGCGACACGGCGAAGCAGGAGGTGGTTCGGTCGGGCGCGCGCGCGTCGACACGCCGACGTCCTTCTGGCACAAGGAGGAGGGTGACTGGCACGGGCCAGGTGGGCCGGCCCAGTCCAGGTAAGTGCCCTGGGGCCTCTTCTCTCTCTTCCTCTTTTAATTCCTGTTTTCTATTTTTCTGCAACTTTGTGGCTTTATTAAAAATACCAAATCAATCCCAAAAATCATGCAACTGCTCATGACCACTGCTGGAAATATATCCTACAGTAAACATTTCAGTTTGGGATTATTTGAGCACTTAAATTATTTTATAGTATTTAAATGCCCAAATGCAAATAAGTAATGAATTAACCCAGTGACCAAATATGTTATGAAAAATGTGCAGCACTTCTGGTTATGGTTTATAGCATTTTTCTAGAAGTGATGAAGATTTTCTAAAGCCATTTGAATTCACTGAAAAATATTTTTGGTTGAACCTATTTGAATTCCTTTAATGCTAGGGTTTAGGCAATCCCCATCTCAATTTTCATATAAGTTTAAACATGATGAATGGATGCTGATGCCACTAATTACAACCAATTCTGGGGCTGTGACAACTCACCCCCACTAATCAAGAATCTCGCCCCGAGATTCAAGACGTGAGGTAAGAGGAAAAGGGAAGTCACAAAACTTATCACAATCTTCATGATCCATTTTCCCTTCTCGAAGAGGTTGATTCATTCCATCATCTTGGTCTTGACGTCTTTGCTTTCGAGATCTTCACTCGACACGACAACAGAAAGAGGGGGAAACCCTACAGGATTTAATCTTCTTGAAGATCGGGCAACTCAAGATCAGTTCATGGAATGAGACGTAAGAACAACCCTTGAGTTGAGACACCAAACACACATTAGGAATGATGGTAAAGAAATGGATGACGAAGGTTCAAATTGGTAGGCAACCATTCCATGCTTAAGTAGGATGGTGCATGGTTTCAAAGTAACAAGGAGATGATTGCCATGATTCCATAACGGAACACCTTAGGAAAGGTGACTCGAAGAACTATTCCCTTAAGTGGCAAAAAGAATTCTTTTTGATCCATAGATCGTTGGAACTCTTTATACCAGCCTAAGGCAATCACAATCGATCATTTGAAGGAGTTCGAAAGAATGACATACTCGGACTAGAATGGATGATGTGGACTACCTTGTTGAAGACAACGCAATGGATGATTTGCTTATCATCGGAAATGGATGGGACCCATGGTAAGTCCACTTTTGAGGATGATCCTAGACATCAATTACTGAGAAGGGCAGCCCATGGAAAATTGGCACGATGGGATGCAAGCTAGGAACAAAATGCAACTGTTGGGAATGTTCCAACCATCATATCTGCCAGAGATTCAGATCTGATTGGTAATAGGATACTCCAGACTCAGCATGTCTGAAAAGGAAAAGGTGCAACACAATCGACGAGATGATGTTGCGAGATTCTCGGGAGATGGGCTATGATAGCAAGCTCCAAAACATGAGCTGGTTCTGCTACACACATGTGAACGTGCTGTCCTAGACAAGCATGGTCACGTGGTAGTCTTATAATGAAACACTACGGAGTTCAGGTTGGGAACCATCATCGAGGATAACGAAGTCCTAACATAAGTCATGACTAGTTGTTATGAAGGAACTCCTTCTCCTTGAACAAATCAATCAGTGGCTTGGTGTGCTAGGAATACATATAGAATGAAGGTTGCAAGTCTCCAGACCACAAAATACTTCGCACATATGCATGACTGATTTGGGATGATTCCAAAGGAAATAAAACAAACCTTTCTCAAATTCATGGCGGCAACTTACATCAGATGCACATGAATTAGAGGAAGTCACTACTTTCATCCAAACATATGCTTCATGAACGAAGCACGAAGAAATGCTTACACCAGTTTCCAATACTAGGTTGATGTTCAACATGACTCATGGGGGGAGACAAAATGCTGCTAATGGGCTCAACAACAACTCATCGGAATTTCCATATCACTGGACTTCCACCATCATGTGAACACGGTGATAGCATTGGTCGGACCAAAAGATGTAATGGGGTATGCTCGAGGGATCAACCACGAGTAAGACAACATTACAAACATCGCTGGTTCTGATTTGACTTAATAATAGCCCATACTCAAGTCAAAGTTTGATAAGACAATAGGTTCAACAACTGATCACGGGGATCATTCGATGAAGATATCATCTTTCTTCAGCACACACGCATACTCAAGGATATCCCTTTGTGATGAACTAAGTTCAGCAAGGCTTTCATCTTCCAACTCTCCAAGTTGTTGTCTAGCTTAACCAACTAGCTCAGGGATATCCAACACAGATTCTTGGAGAAAGGGTGGTTCACAAGAAAACAACTTGATCACGAGCTCAACATAACAGTCAGGAAACAACCCGGTAACACTTCCAAGAAGATACTTGGAAAGTCACGAACCACCGATATGTTACTAAGCTCGAGAACAATCTTGCTTTTGAGGGCAAGACGATATGATCAAAAGAGTGAGGGATTAACACAATCCTAACTCATAGATCGAATAGTGCACCAGAACTAAGGACTAGGTAGCACGATTAATCTTAGGATGATGATTTAATAACCAACACGCTAAGAATGCGAATATTGTCCATTTACTCTCAAGCAACGAGTTGCTCGAAGTATTGATTTTGCACATCACGGTACACTTGTCGGCATTCCGGTTGCAACAACATGGGACCGAGGAATGAACGATGATGGCGAGAAGTATTACTGCGTCAAGAATTCATAAGAGGTGGTGCAATTCCCATGACATTCTTGACATAAGATGGCAATACTCCAGGGTAGAACAGAATCAAAAGCTGGATTAGCGTTTGATCTGCGGAATACGACTACTTTGACCCAATCCTAGAAATGGATGAGGTACTAGAGTTTGTTTCTCCTAGTCATTCCAGAATAGAATGGCTTGACAGACCACAAGAATAATGGGCATCGGTGAACACAAATGCACACATACTCTTGGTTATCAACTGATAGAGGATGGCCGGGATACAACTAAGGAGGCACAACTCGAGGAACATATAACTTTTCGAGTTGTGGAGGCATGGATTAGTATATCGAGCAAAGCTCAACATTTCTCCCGGATAACCCATGCAGGAAAGTAGAACTGGCAGATTCACAATTATGAATGGAGAACTCCTCAAGAGTA
The DNA here is from genome assembly GCF_018294505.1 of Triticum aestivum. Taxonomy (NCBI): domain Eukaryota; kingdom Viridiplantae; phylum Streptophyta; class Magnoliopsida; order Poales; family Poaceae; genus Triticum; species Triticum aestivum. The sequence goes on along the minus strand of NC_057803.1, from coordinate 736,381,667 downwards.
CTCTGATTGTGATCCTTTAGTTCAGCGAGGAACTTATGCCATAAGCGGTTCATAGCATTCGGAAGAAGGAAATACCACGGACCTCGAGGACTAATGCAAAGGTTACTAATATCCTAAAGGAACTAGCAAATACTAACAACATGAGGTAGGGTGAATCTCGGGTTCAAGAACCCAGGAATAGAATGCCTACTACTAAATGGCATCACGGGATGCTTTCAAGAATAATGGCCAGAATCATCACACTGAGGATACAAAAGCATTGCTAAATTGCTAGGTGACTTCCTAAACACCTAGGGTCATAATAATAGCTCCAACATCTACGCCGAGGCAACAAAGTACCTCAACTTACCGATTAGTGTGCTTATTCTGACCAAAAAGGACATCGGAAACAGAAGGAAAGGATTTGCAAATGCATCAGACTATTTAGAGACCTGGGATGACTCGGACAGCATAACGGCTGTAAATGCTCAAAATGATTTGAGACATCCTGCAAAAATGGTGGCATAACCACTCAACATCACAATATCAAGGTTCCGAGATCAACAGTTATCATACGGAAATAGTAGGAGCTGAACTGGGGCTTAAACCAACAATCTTAAAGGTCTATGGATTAGTAACACGTTATCCTGATAGATAGATGAGAAGCCTAGTTCTTAAACCCCGTAGAAGAGAAGAGGTTGACTCAGATCAGAGGGCCATGAGGTATAAGGAGTAAAAAGAGCCTTACGTTCCCTTCCACAATCAATTCCCTTACATAACTAAAGCATTTCTAGACACAACTTCGACCAGTTTGGCTTTGTAATCCTACAAGCAGTCAGGCTCTGATACCAACGCTGTCAGGACCCCGATTCCACGTCACATCGACCTAGACGGTAACACCTCATATCACTTTGCGGCCTCACGCACGGTATTCCCACGGGTGTCGCCTTACCATGGCCTGGGACCGTTTGCGCCTTTTGGCTCACGTATATGATAGTGTTGCTAGCATCCATAAGACAGAGAACCCGGGCCGACATGGCTAGTCGTGAACCCAAAGCGGCACAAACCCATGGGGACAGGCATACATGAATCACATCGAGCATGTCGGTCATCAACGTGTGATTCCGGGCTGTAGCACTGGGCTAACAGGACTCCGGTATCCCGGGCTGTAGCAGGCTAGGCAGGACTCCGGATGTCACTGCGTGACATTTCCCCTAAGGGACAGACATAGGAACAAAGTGAAACACATGCCGGCCAGTCAAGTGTCCAAAGCAGTAGTGCTGGGCTAGCAGGACTCCGGTGAACCGGGCTGTAGCGGACTACTATCGCTCAGGAAGCACTAGACTACATTTCCCCATATGAGAGGCTGCCAAGGATAAACAACTAGATTGTCGGATCCCACACATACCAAGCATTTCAAACATACACACAATATGCTCAATATGTGTAAATACAACATGGCATCACAACATAACTCTACGACTTAAATATTTATTCATTAGGCTCCGAGGAGCGAGATATTACAAACATGGGTCTCATGACCCAACAATCAGAGCATACAAGTCAAAGCACAAGCGGAAGCTTAACATGTCTGAGTACAGACATCTACAAATGAAAAAGAGGCTGAGAAGCCTGACTATCTACCAGATCCTGCCGAGGGCTCAAGATCATAGCTGAGGTAACAAGCTAAACGTCGAAGTCCAAGCGGAACTACTAGCGAGACTGAAGTCTCTCTGCAAAACATAAAATAAGCAAACGTGAGTACAAACGTACTCAGCAAGACTTACATCAGAACTAGCTACGTATGCATCATTATCAACAAAGGGGGGTGGTGGAGTTTGACCACAGCAAGCCAGCTTTGACTCGGTGGCTATCCTGAACTACGACTGCAAGTAACTCTTTTGAGGTGGCGCACACGAGTCCACATATTCACCATATCAATACACCACTATGGACCCGCTCCCGTCTCCCTACGAGAACGCCATCCATAGCACTCACGCTTATCTTGCGCATTTTAGTGTATCCACTTTCACTTGTCTATGAACTGATATAGGCAACCCAGAAGTCCTTTTCCGCGGACACGGCTATTCGAATAGATCATATTAACCCTGCAGGGGTGTACTTCTTCACACACGCTCTCACCACTTACCGCCATTTACACGACATGTACTCGGCAACCTTCAAGCGGAAGCCCAACGTGGGTGTCGGCCACGGCCTACCTAAACACTCAAGTCCCTAGTCCAGGTTTATCGCCTATTCGGGTTCCATCCGCAGGGAGTCTGGCCGAGGTTTCCACTAACGGCCCCGAACGATGTGTGTAGGGTTCCCGAGATACCAAACGGGCATTCGGTACACCGGGCCATGGTGTATCTACCGCATCATAGCCCATGCCTAGGGTCAGCGCTACGCACGGCCTCCAACACATATCCTAAAAACACCAGAAACTAGTTGCAACTCCTGGACAGAGGACAAGGGTGGTTAAGAAGCTGAGAGAGTCAATTAAGGATCCCAATGTGTGGTAGTAACTGTTCATGGATCACAAACACAGAACTCAGTTCCTGAGGACGGTTTCAATGAGACAACCCACCATGTACTCCTACATGGCCTCTCACCGCTACCTTTACCAAATTGTGTTCACACACTTAGCTCACACACAGTAGGACATGTTCACACACCATTCCAATTCATCCCCGATGAATCCGACCTGACTCAACTCTAAGCAGTAGCAGGCATGACAAACAAGTATGAATGAGTAGGCACAATAGGGCTCAAACAACTCCTACCCATGCTAGTGGGTTTCATCTAATTACTGTGGAATGACAGGTCATGCAAAGGATAAAGGGGTTCAGCTACCGCAGCAAGTAACAGATGAATCGTTGTTGTCCTAACGCAGTAAAAGAGAGCAGGAGCGAGAGAGTGGGATTGTATCGGAATGAACAAGGGGGTTTTGCTTGCCTGGCACTTCTGAAGATAATATAGCTCTTCATCGGTGTCATCGAACTCATCGTCGGTACGTCGTCTACTGACAGGGGACAAACACCGGCAACTGAGAAAGAACACAATCAATGCAATGCACATATATGATGCATGATCATGTTAAGGAACTGAATTGACCTAATGTAGCAGTAAGCCAAGTTAATTGAATTGGAATTCAAACAAGGTTAAACTCCAACTCCAAATACTAGTTCATAAATTACCCTAATCATGATTCATCCTATTCAGTGAGGTTAACTTGTTCAAACATGCATGATCATGGCATAAACAGATTCTTCATATTTTTCTGATCATTTTTCATATATAACTTATTTTCATTGGAGTTACGGTTGAAAATCTATGATTTTTAGAAGTTTGAGCTATTTCCTGGAATTTCCTGAATTATAAAAAATCCAGAAAAGGTATTACTGCGTCAGCACCACGTCACTGTGACGTCAGCAAGTCAACTGGGCGCCCAGGTCAAACCTGACCCGTGGGGTCCATTGGTTAGTGAGACATACACTAATCCCGTGTTGACTCGGGCTTTGACCCGCTGCGGGGCCCGCTGTCAGTGTCTAAGGGTGGTTTAGCTGGCGGTAATTAGCGCTAATGGCAGCCACGTCGGCCTTGCCGGAGTTAGACGACGGCGACGACCCAGGGCGGCGGTGGCTCGCCGGAGTGGCGCTATATGCTGCGGTTGGACGCGCGAAGAGCACTAGGAGGTAGCCCATGACCGCGCGCATCTAGGGAGAGCAAGGGGAGGTGCGGGGGTGGCCGGGGTTCGCCGGAGTGGAGCCCGAGGCGGCGGCCGGAGCTCGGGCGCACCCGGGAACGAGGCTGCGGTGCGCTAGGGGAGAAGCTGATGGGCTAGGTGGCATCCGCGGGCCACCAGAAGCACGCTGGTGCCACGGGTTCGAGCAGAGGGGCTCGGGTCAGGAGAGCTACGCGGCCATGGCGGACGGCGGTGCTCGGGCATGTGGGGGAAGGTGCTATGGCACGGGAACGAGCAACACGAAGGAGGGGAAACGGAGTGGAGCTCACAGTGAGTTCGTCGGCGATCTCATTGGGCTCGGGGAGGCGCTGAAGATGGCGAATCGGGGTCGGCAATCGGCGGCGCCCGAGGTTGAAGACGATGGTGTGGAGGCGATGCAGAGCTTCCCCGCTCGCGTGGCTCGGTGAGGGGGTCGAGGACAGAGTGGCGGAGCTTGTGGGCTAGTCGGGGAAGCGAGGGAGGGCCGGTGGTCGCGGCAACGACGAGCGGCGGCGACGGCTCCGTTCGGTGGCTGCGCGCAGGAGAGGCAGAGGAGGGGGAGAGAGTGCAGCGAGTGAGGGAGAGGCGAGAGGGGCTTCGAGGCGTCTCTAAGCGCGGGATTGGGTGACGGAGAGCGCGACACGGCGAAGCAGGAGGTGGTGCGGTCGGGTGCGCGCGCGTCGACACGCCGACGTCCTTCTGGCGCAAGGAGGAGGGTGACTGGCACGGGCCAGGTGGGCCAGCCCAGTCCAGGTAAGTGGCCTGGGGCCTCTTCTCTCTCTTCCTCTTTTAATTCCTGTTTTCTATTTTTCTGCAACTTTGTGGCTTTATTAAAAATACTAAATCAATCCCAAAAATCATGCAACTGCTCATGACCACTGCTGGAAATATATCCTACAGTAAACATTTCAGTTTGGGATTATTTCAGTTATTTTATAGTATTTAAATGCCCAAATGCAAACAAGTAATGAATTAAACCAGTGACCAAATATGTTATGAAAAATGCGCAGCACCTCTGGTTATGGTTTATAGCATTTTTCCAGAAGTGATGAACATTTTCTAAAGCCATTTGAATTCACTGAAAAATATTTTTGGTTGAACCTATTTGAATTCCTTTAATGCTAGGGTTTAGGCAATCCCCATCTCAATTTTCATATAAGTTTAAACATGATGCATGGATGCTGATGCCACTAATTACAACCAATTCTGGGGCTGTGACACCATGTAAGTCAACCCAATAATTTTCAAAACGAAAAACTTTAGCTTTGGAATGGCCGTGGCAATAGTGACCACACAAGGAACATGATCTGATGTCGATCGCGCAAGAGGCAAGACCAAAGTGTTTGGATGATCCGACATCCAAGCAACCGAAGTGAAAAACCAGTCGATTTGTTCAAGGAGGGGCTGAGATTGCATATTAGACCAAGTGAATTGTCTGCCCTTAATTGGCAGTTCAACAAGACCCAAATAACCTATGATTTCATTAAACAGAAAGATGTCGTTAACATTACCACCAGGCAGATTACGGTTTTCAAGCGATCTCATAAAATTAAAATCCCCCAACAGAAGCCATTTGTCATCACAATTAATGTCCATATTATATAACCACTGCACAAACTCATCTCTGGCAGGACTCTGACAAGGACCGCAAACCGTCACAAGCTTCCAAACTTCAGATGTATGTTTGGAAAGGAACTCGACAATAATACCAAACGTTTTGGCCTCAATTAACTTGCCTTCAAAAATAGAAGAATTCCAAATAACAACCATACTAGCTGATGCACCAACCAAAGGCACGTATGCAAAATTGTCAAAACATCGAGGACAAAACTTCCTAATGAACCTATGATCAATATGCATACACTTAGTCTCTTGTAGAAAAACCACAGAGCAACCACTTTCATCAATTTTCTGCTTGACAGCAAGCTGGCGCACTTCAGAATTAAGGCCACGCACGTTCCATCACATAACCTTCCATTCTTTAAACCCAGTCCGACTCATTACAAATTGTCGGCGTTCTGGGAATGGGGGTACCCAGACTTGCCTGCCTGCGTCCTGCGGCGTGGCTCAAGGGGTGGCCCAGTATGGCCCATCTTCATCAGCACAAGATCAAGACCCTCGCGAGGGGCCAAGCCTCGCGGGGCGGACGTCAGGAAGCTTCCTTGGGCATGGCCTCGTCGGGCTGGCTCGCGAGGAGGCGGAGAGATCAAGGCGGGTACCTCACGAGGTGCCCATGACGCAAGCCATGACGACCAAGGGCGCCAGGCGGGCGCCAACCCGCGCAGTGTCCTCATTTCCTCTTTGGTGCAAATGAGACAAGCACAGGCGAGAGTATCAAGCAAAGGCAACCATTTCGGTGCAACAAGACAAAGACCAACACAACGGCAGGAAGGAGGTCATCGTGAAGCCCAAGCCGACGTCATCGTCAGAGCATTTGGCAGGCGAGGACCAACTTTGGTCAGGATAAGTGTACTAGATGTTCCCCTTCAAAGTGGCCAATTGTTGGCGCCCTTCCCGCTCAATATTTGGGAAGAGGCCCAGGGCCTTTGCCTATAAATAGGACTAGCCACCCACAGGGTAGAAGGATCCGGAATCTAGAACAGAGCTAGAGATCAAGCAATCTAGAGAGAGAGAGAGCGACCGAACTCCCCCTAGCAGTTCGTCGCACCGGCCAAGAACAGACCCTCGCGAGGCTGTTCTTCCTTGTACTGTTCATCATCAGCCCCTGAGGCAATCCACCAAACCACACACTGGAGTAGGGTGTTATACCACAATGGTGGCCCGAACCAGTATAAACCTTGTGTCCCTTGTGTTGCTCTTTGTGTATTTTAGATTCTTGCGAGGCGACGAGGTGTAGGTAGGTAGGAGGTGAGATCTCCGCGTGCACCCCAGAGTTCGGACCTAGAGGGTCTGCCGGAACCCGAAATCCAACATTTGGCGCGCTAGGTAGGGGTGCGCCGGAGCTTTCCTTTCCGCCAACCCGCTCCCCGCCAACATCGCGATTCTCCCTATGATGAGCAGCGCGCCACCCACTCCGATCGCCAGCGCCGGCACAGGGGCCAGGTGGCTCCGAGCCTTGTCCCTAGCCCTGCGACAGGTGCAGTGGCCAAACATGTTCAAGCCGGAAACGCCACCGCGCTACAACGACACGACTGAACCGCTGGCCTTCCTGTTGGCGTACGAGGAGGCTGTCCTCGAAGCAGGGGGCGATGACAGGGTCATGGCTAACTGGCTTCCCATGGCCCTCACCGGCGCCCCACGCATGTGGCTGCTCCACCTGCCAGCGGCTTCCGTGGCCTCTTGGGAGGAGTTGCGCGACCTCTTCCTCGCCTAGCACGCTGCGCCGGCGCCACCGTCGTCGCAGCTCTCCTGGGCGGCTCGGAGGCACCACCTTCAGGCCGCCACATCAAGCCATTCGTCCGCCAGATCGGCGCTGCCTCCGCGCAGCATGGGGCTCCTCCGGGTCGGTCGGTTCCCAAGGCCGATCTGGCCTTCAGCTCGGAGGATCACCCCTCCAACACAGCCCGCCGACTCAGATGCCCCTGAGCCCAAGGGGGCTGCGCCGGCCAAGAAGAAGCAGTTGTTCACCCAAGACAAGGCAGAAACCAAGCAGATACTGGTCGACGAGGACGGATCCACTAACGCCAACTTCACCATAGGCGCCATGTCACGACCGGTTTTCCAATAAAATGCTTATTGAGAAACCGACCTTTTGAGTCCAGTACGAGGAAAAATCCTCCTGACTGGTAGACAAAATCTTGATACAATATGCCAGTAGCATTAGATCATATTACAGGGTCGAGCTGGGGTGCTCAACCATTTATTACAAGCACGCCAATAATTATACATAATGGCGGATATGACACAATGGAGTGGGGTGGCATACTACTGACTCGAGGTAAAGTGGTGGTGGAATAACACAGTGGAGTGGATAATATGACTCCTACAGTGGCAGCTCATTGAGCGTCGAGGTGAGGCTCGATGAATTTATTTGGGTAGCGGAAGCGGATATAACACAGTGACCAAAACCAGGGTCACACGAGACTGACTGGGATTCCTCTAGGCGCTGGACTCGCTATCGAACTCTTCATCATTGAGACCGCCTTCGTCAGCATCTGGCCAAATCAACAAGCCAGGTGAGTACTTTGAAAGTACTCACAAGACAGTTCGGACATAAGATATAACAAATGCATGCATGAATGCGTCATGAGCAATTAGTATGGTACATCCAAATGAGAAAGTAACCCGACATTAATTAGTAAGAAGGAAGTCAGGTGGTAGTAAAAATAACTGAAAACCGATCGGGTGTCTGAAGCGACGCCTCGAAGGGTGAACAAATAAATAAATCATGCCACAGTCGGGCGTCTGAGCGACACCACATAAAGGGCTTATATTGAAAGTAAATGACAACAATGCCGCAGTCGGACGTCGGAGCGACATCGCAGAAAGGGCTTATATCAAAAGTAAATGATAACATTGCTGCAGTCGGACGTCTGAGCGACATCGCAGAAAGGGCTTATATCAAAGTAAGTAATAACAATGCCGCAGTCGGACGTCTGAGCGACATCGCAGAAAGGGCTTATATCAAAAGTAAATAATAACAATGCCGCAGTCGGACGTCTGAGCGACATCGCAGAAAGGGCTTATATCAAAAGTAAATAATAACAATGCCGCAGTCGGACGTCTGAGTAACATCGCAGAAAGGGCTTGAAATTCACTTTTCATATCTGTTAACTTGCAAGAGATAGTGCTCATAGGAAAATATTCAACACATGATAATAAACGGGTTAGTTCATCCATAGGGAATAAACATTTAATCGGACTTAACACTCATGTGGCTCTCCGGAGTTTCTATCACCGAGACTGAGACTTGACAAGATAAGATGACCACATTACTTGGACATAGATAAGATGATTTCAAGGATTTTTGACTCTGCAGAGCTTGTACTAAATTTCCCACAGCCAACGGGTTTCTGTAGTCACAAGGACTAGTTCCGTTTACGGTATTTCGGAAGAAAACACATCTAACCAGTACACACCCATCCCAACTTGCGTTGCCAGGAATCACCCTGGACAATGTTCAAGAAAAACTTTGAGACAGGGAGATCACAATCTCGAATAGCATGGGATCAAATTTATATACGCGCGCTCTAAGGGGTGCCCCCCTCTCGGTCCCAACCGGAAACACCCATGCCCCCTGACTGGATGATAGGCTTTAATCCAGGGCCATGGAACCCTCATCTTGGCCTCTCGATTTGGTGTGTACCAGAAAGCGGTTTGCAACTTACTAAGCCATATTTCCTTGCGGAAAAACATGTGGTAGTACAGGAGGGAAACGGATGGAAACTGGACCGATTCATGTTGACACTGGTCAAACAGTCAGGCATAAGACTGGCATGCTACAACACTGCCATCTTACCCATTCTTACGCCATCACATGGCCATGCAAACTCGTATCCAATATCTTATGGATTTTCGAAACTCACATGTCTCCACTTTGCATGTAATATGACATTCATCGAGGTGCTCATGATCATGCCATGCAACTACTTAATGCAAACATGCCAAAACACTCATCATATCGAGAGTTCAAACATGCTTGCCTGGTTCGGAGTAGTCGGGGCCTAGCTCGGTAAAGTTTGCGGTTCCGTCACCTCCTTCGGTATCTACAATATACAAAAATACACGCGCTATCGTAAATACCGTGAGGTGTACATAAATATACCAAATATTTTTCAAATAAATCTGATAAAAAACTAGACAAAATCTTGAAGAGGGCAGAAAAAGAATCACTCAAAAATCCTTTTCTGTTTAATAGTTATAAGTGTTTTGGTCCAAGGACCTTTCTATAATAAAACAGAAACTTCCGAGGGGGCTAAGCAGAAAAATCCAGAAGACGATTCATACTAGAGAGCGCATTTTGCCAGAATACGCTTTCAGAAAACGGTTTGTTTTAAAAAGAAATGAGAGACTGACAGGCGGGTCCCACCCGTCAGGTTTGAAATTTCAAACGGGGAGACGGAGCTCGTCGGCGCCCGAGAGCTGCGGTGGTCGCCGGCGGCGATCCACGGCGAGGCAGGGGGATCGGGTGGTACCTCTGTGCTCAGTGCATCCTTCCGCGTCGGTGGGTGGTGGTGGTGGTCGCCGGCGAGCACCACGTCGATGGCGGCCCTTGCTCCGGCGGACGGCGGTTCGGGTGGAGTTGGATCTCGCCGGAGAGTGCTGCGATGGGCAAATTGAAGTGGGGGTTAGACTTCTGGGTGCTCGAGGGGATTGCTGACGAGGTTTGGGTGCCGGGGACGGCCTCACCGCAGTGAATCAAGGTGGAGGCCGAGGCGGAACGGGGCGGCCGGAGTTGGGGGAGGAGACCTCCTCGAGGTCCTCCTAGTGGCCTAGCGGAGTGTTGGTAAGGTGCAGAGGTGGTGCGTGGTCGAGGGCGAGCTCGGGGCCCCTTTTTATAGGCGATCCGAGGTGATGGCCATGAACGGAGTTCTCCGGCGAAGGTTACGGCTGCGCAGGGCTTGGTCGGGGTGGTTTAGTGGTTGAGCGTCATCGTGGTGGTCCACTGGCTCCATTTAGGCACTAAACGAGCTTGGATTAGAAGCTTTGGGGTGGGTTCGACGGAACGGGGCGGCGCGGGCCCGTCGGCAGCAGAGGGCGTGCCCTGTGCTTGCCGGGCCACGGAGATGGTGCAGCGGGAGTGCACTGGCATGCATGAGCCACGCGGAGGGCCAGGGAGCGATGGGCGGCACCGGGTGGCGTTGCGAGCTAGCTCAGGCCCTCACTGGCCGCCACGGGTGGCGCAGCCACCGCAGAAACTGCCAACACTGGCGAGGCTCGCTGCCACTGACGCCTGCACCCGTCCAAGGGGGCGTGCGGCGCTCTAGCCAGGGAGGAGGGGCCATGCGCAACGCGCCAGGGCGCACTGTTGACAGGTGACAGAACCCTGACGAAGAAACGACACTGAACTTTCTGAATCTTTGAATTTCTCTGAAAGTGCAAGGTAACAGTGCCGGCCAAGTGTTCGACATAATGATTTTGGTATGTGGGAGGTTCTCCTTGAGCTGATTTTTGGTGGGGTGGCCTCTCATTGCAACTGGGGGTTGCCTGAATTTTGGTGGAATTTTTGGAGAAGAGGAGATATGAAATTCACCAAATTTGACAAATCTGGTCCAAACTTGCAGAAGCTGAAACTTGAAAATTTTGAAGAGAAGAAGAGTGGATCTTGATGGTTCTAGGTTGTGGGTGCTAGGGACAATCCAGAGGAGTTGGTTTGAGATCAAAGTTCACGGGCAATTAGGTACTTGCTTTGCAAATCACCTAGGCTCAAAATAATGGACAAAATTGTTTTGGGGAAAGAAATAAATGAAATAAAATCCAAAAATGAGTTGGACTTGTTGGGACAGAATATTTGGACTGCCCCCAAAGTGGAAGGAGGGGTTTTGAAAGGATTTACCACAAGAGGCATGGTAAAACCATGGGTTGTTTCAATATAAGAAAAGACCCAAAACTCCTAGGGTTTTCTTTTAAAAGAAAATAAATCCCAAGAATTAAATTTGAGAAGGGGATAAACAGAAGAAAGGTTTTTAATAACCAACAGCAGGGTTGAAAAAGATGCCAAAATAAAATCCTTTGCCAAAGGGGAAAATTTTGAGAGAGAGATTTTTGGAAGGGTTTAAATGACCTTCTTCAAAACCAACAAAGTTTTTGATGAAAACCAACTAATTTTTTTTAGTGTCACAACACCTACCCCCTTAGGAAAAATCTCGTCCCCGAGATTTCAGCTGATCCTCAAATAAATGTGGGTGCTCTGTCCGAAGAAAATCCTCCCTTTCCCAAGTGGCTTCATTCTCGGTGTGATTGCTCCACTGAACTCTAAAAAACTTGATGGTTTTTTGTCGGGTCCTCCTTTCAGACTCCTCCAAGAGTTTTATTGGATGCTCCCGATATGTGAGGTCTGGCTGCACATCAATGTTTTCATGGGATACTTGCTTCTCTGGGTTGCTTACGCACTTCCTCAACTGCGAGACGTGGAACACGTCGTGGATGTCGGATAAATCTTCGGGTATGTCTAGCTGGTAGGCTACCATGCCTCTCCGTGCCACTATGCAGAATGGTCTGATGAATCTTGGTGCTAGCTTCCCCTTAATCTTGAATCGTTGTAGGCCCCTCATAGGAGATACTTGTAGGTACACAAACTCACCGGGTTCAAAACTGACTCCCCGATGTTTTTGATCGTAGTAACTCTTCTATCGACTTTGGGCTGTCTTGAGTCGATCCCTAATCACCTTAACTTTATCTTCAGCCTCCTTGAGTATGTATGGGCCGAAGATATGGCTGTCTCCGGTTTCTGACCAATTTAGCAGGGTACGACATCTCCGCCCGTACAGAGCCTCAAATGGTGCCATTTGCAGGCTGGCTTGGTAACTGTTGTTGTATGCGAACTCTGCGTATGGTAAGCTTTCTTCCCAACTGGTCCCATAGGTGAGGACACATGCTCTTAGCATATCTTCTAGAATTTGGTTTATGCGTTCAATTTGTCCATCAGTCTGGGGGTGGTATGCGGTACTGAACGCCATTTGAGTTCCCAGAGCTTGTTGTAAGTGATCCCAAAATCGGGAGATAAATTGAGTGCCTCTGTCTGATATTATTGTCTTTGGAACTCCATGTAAGTAGACGATACGGGAGAGATAAAGCCTGGCAAGCTTCTGAGTGGTGTGGGTTGTCTTCACGGGGATGAAGTGAGCTACTTTAGTCAGTCTATCAGTGATGACCCATATGGCATCATTTCCGTGCCGTGACCGAGGTAGCCCAACAATAAAATCCATTCCAACTCGTCCCATTTCCACTCGGGTATTTTATTTGGCTGTAAAAGTCCGGCCGGTTTCTGGTGCTCGTCCTTGATGCGTTGGGAAGAGTCACAACATGCGATGAACGTGGCTATGTCTCTTTTTAGACCGTGCCACCAAATTTTTTCCTGAATATCCTTGTACATTTTTGTCCCTCCAGGATGGATTGAATACGGGGCGGTGTGGCCTTCAGCTAAGATCTGCTGTTTAAGGTCCTTGATATTTGGTACGCAAAGTCTATTTCCGTACCACAATATTCCCTGTCTGTCGATAACGAATTCTGAGGCCTTGCCCAAACTCACTTTCCGTTTAATGCCTTCAATGCTGGGGTGTCCATGCTGAGCCTCTTTAATCTTTTCTATCAAGGTAGGCTGCATTTCTAAATTCGATATGCTGCCTTCGGTAACTACCAGCAAGTTGAATTTAGCAAACTCCTGCCGAAATTCAGGTCTCAGGTTTGGTAGGTTGTCGTCGTTTGGGCTAGGTTTCCGACTTAGAGCGTCTGCCACTACATTTGCTTTTCCTGGATGGTAGTGGATTCCAACGTCATAATCCTTCACTAATTCCAACCAGCGTCGTTGCCGTAAATTCAGTTCCGGTTGTGTGAAAATATACTTGAGGCTCTTATGGTCCGTGTATATTTCACAACGATTTCCAAGTAAAAAGTGTCTCCATTCCTTGAGTGCATGAATAACTGCTGCTAACTCCAGGTCATGAGTTGGATAATTTTCCTCATGCTTGCGAAGTTGTCTGGAGACATATGCGACTACCTTGCCTTCTTGCATCAATACACATCCGAGGCCCTTCCGGGATGCGTCACAATACACCTCAAAATTCTTGTGTATTTCTGGCACAATTAATACTGGTGCTATCGTTAATTTCCTTTTTAATTCTCGGAAACTTTTCTCGCAAGCTTCTGTCCATTCAAACTTCTTGTCTTTCTTGAGTAGCCGCGTCGTTGGCTTCGCTATGGTGGAGAATCCTTCAATAAATCTTCGGTAGTATCCTGCCATTCCCAAGAAACTTCGTACGTCCGTTACGCTGGCTGGTGGTTTCCAGCCAAGTACGGCCTTGACTTCTTCTGGGTCTACGGCAATACCCTCTTGGGTTAGTACGTGGCCCAGAAAACCTACTTGCCTTAGCCAAAAATCACACTTGCTGAATTTAGCGTACAATTGATGTTTCCTGAGTTCCCCTAGTACAATTCGGAGATGTTCAGCGTGCTCTTCTGGTGTCTTGGAGTATATCAGAATATCGTTGATAAATACCACAACAAACTTGTCCATAAACTTCATAAATACTTTGTTCATGAGGTGAACAAAATATGCGGGGGCGTTCATTAGTTAAAATGGCATTACGGTGAACTCATATAATCCGTATCTGGAGGTGAATGTCGTCTTGGGAATATCTTCTGTTCGTACCTTTAATTGATGGTATCCCAACCTCAAGTCAATTTTTGAGAATACCTTGGCCTGAGCGAGCTGATCAAATAAATCATTTATCCATGGCATCGGGTATTTGTTCTTGATTGTGACCATGTTAAGCGCTCGATAGTCTATACACAATCCCAGAGTTCTGTCCTTCTTTTTGGCAAATAAGATTGGTGAACCCCAAGGTGAGGAGCTGGCTCGTATATATCCTTTGTCCGGTAATTCTTTTATTTGCTTCTGCAGTTCTACCAATTCGGATGGTGCCATTCTGTGTGGTTTCTTGTATACGGGGGCGGTTCCGGGTGCTAGCTCAATGCTGAATTCTATCTCTCGGTCTGGTGGCATGCCTGGTAGTTCTTCGGGAAATACGTCTGGAAATTCACACACTACTGGAACCTTGCTTAATTCAGAAATATCCACCTTGTTCAATCTTGGTTGCCAGGATATTTTTCTTTCTTTGGCTGAAACTTTTATTGTCTTCCCGTGGTGGTGGGTGAGAATTACGTTCCGGTTGAAGCAATCAGTAAAACCTTTGTTGGTGGTTAACCAATCCATCCCTAAGATGACATCCAGTCCTTTATTTTCCAACACAATAAGATTGGCGTGAAACTTCAACCCTTCAAACTCAATAACCACACCTTGGCAATAACTCTGGGTAACTTGCTTAATCCCAGGGGACTTGACGATCATAGGTTTTTCCAAGGGAAGCATCGAAAAATTATTTTGCAAGGCAAAACTTTTCGAAATGAATGAGTGAGAAGCTCCAGAATCAAACAAAACCATGGCAGGTATTGTGTTGACAGGAAACGTACCGAGTACGATATCTGGGGCATTCTGTGCTTCCTCTTTGGTCACGTGGTTCAGATGACCCTTCCTGTGGTGGTTATTTGGGTTGAAATTGTTGCACTTTGGCGCCGAATTATTGCCTCCGTTGTTCGGCTTTGGGGTCGAGTTCCTTGGCTTGGGGCACTGCTTGGCATAGTGCCCTTCTTGTCCACAAGCGTAGCAAGTAACGCCTGGGCGGTATGTGAACTCCTTGTCCCTTGCATGGAAATTTTTGATTGGGCGTGACACGTTTGTCGTGGGTTTGGGTGTCCCACCTTTTTGAAAATCTGTCTTGCTGCGGTGGTTGCGAGCATGATTAGTCTGGTCCCTTTTTCGCTTGCGGAAATCTTCCAAGCTGCGTCTCTCACTTTCCAAGGTAATGGCCTTATCCACCAGCGTTTTAAAATCTGGGAAGGTGTGCACAACCAGCTGGCATTTAAGCGCGGGCGCCAGACCGTCTAGGAATTTTTCCATCTTCTTGCTTTCAGACATACGCTCCTTGTTGGCGTAGCGAGACAACAGAGTAAACTAACTGTTGTATTCTGACACCGTCATGGTCCTTTGCTTGAGGTCGTCAAATTCTCTCTTTTTGATCTTCATAAGACTTTTAGGAATATGCGCTCCACGAAAGCCTTCTTTGAACTCCTCCCAGGTTATATTATTTTCGTTGGGGTGCATGTGTAGGAAATTTTCCTACCACGATACAGCTGCTCCAGTGAGATAGTGCGGTGCATATAGCACTTTCTCAAGATCTGAACACTGGGCAATAATTAATTTTCTTTCCATGTCTCGAAGCCAGTCCTCGGCCTCAAGAGGTTTGTCAGTATGAGAAAATGTTTGGGGACGCGTCTTCTGTAGCTCAGATAACTTTGATTGCTGCTGATACTGTCCACGGTGATTTCCCATATTGATGACTTGGTTCATCATTTCCTGATGTTGTTGCTGACTTTGCTCATAAAGACGGCACATTTGGGAGAGTGTTGTTTCACTGTCCTGTTGACTTGACTGCCCCTGTGTGAAATTGTTGCTTGGTTGTGTGCCATAATTTTGCTCTGGCGGAGTTGGCATGGAGCGCTTCCAAGGACGAGACATTGTTTACTCTGGGGATATATTTTGTAAAAACTCATAAGGAAAGAAATTGAGTCGCAAAAGTCAATAAATTCATGAAGACGAAAAAAGTCTTAAATGCTCCAAGATTTTTCCAGAGAATAAACGTTTGCGCGTGGAGAAGGACTGCTCATTACATATCTTACACGTAAGCAATAATTATACAATACATCACTCAGGATATGCGTACATATACCTGACATGTTATTTAGGCTAGTGCACTTCTCCCAGTTCCTACATGATGCGCAAACAAGCTACTTCTCACAGCCTATGTACATATAAACATATCGTACAAGTCGGTACATCACATGGTGGCTAAGCGTACTTAGTCGGAGATGGTAAGGATTTCCCTTGGCCTGCCGAGGGTGAGGCGCAGTGAGGCTGGGGACTCAACCTCCTTCTCGCTAATAGGCTCCAGACGTGAAGTGCTGCGCCGAGTTGGAGGAGCTGGCGCCCTATGCGGGACAACACGAACAGGAGTGGGCACAAGGGGTGGTGCAGAACGAACTGGAGTAGGTGCAATAACTTGGTTGAACTCCTCAGTGGTAGGCAGGCGACGAGTAGTGGCGAGAGTAGTAGGTGCAAAAGATGCCGATAACGAGACGAAAGTCAGTGGCGGTGCGGTGTGCAGGAACTCCCTCCTGTTGGCGGCACAGCCATGGACTGAGTCCATGCGGGCAGCCACAAGGTCATCCACCAGGTTGTCGAAGGCTGCCTCCAGAGCCCGGAGATACTCGATAAGCATCTCAAAAGCCTCGTCTCGTTCTCCTCTGGGGCAAGAGAACGCGTAGTGACAAGTGTATGGCACGTGACATGGAAGGTAGCGGTAACGACGAGTCTTCATCGAAGGAAGGACATCCCTGAGACGAGCTATCGCCTCACGGGCTGCCATCTGCATCGCATGCTTCTCCGTAGGCATGGCTCTCCCTAAGAACCGGAAACGGCGTAACTCAACACGCCCTCCCTTGAATTGCACCGCGGCCTGGTGCATGGTTAAACTGTCGTTGACCTTGTGCTGAGAGAGTGTGAAGACTGCGCGCACAGATGGCCCCATCGCGACTTGGACGATGAAGGAGAGAAGCTTGACGAACCCATCAGGCATGTTGGCGAACATCTGTGACTCACAGTCGTTGCCAGCCATCTACAAAAGTAGGCAAAAATTATGAGTGGTCAGATCATAAATTTATGCTGACTGTCAGAAATTGACTACATTTGTAAAAATATGAATTAGCTCTATTATGCTAATAACCGATTAGCGATCGCACCTAGTGGTTTCCTACAGTCAGCCTGGCTCTGGTACCAAACTTGTCACGACCGGTTTTCCAATAAAATGCTTATTGAGAAACCGAACTTTTGAGTCCAGTACGAGGAAAAATCCTCCTAACTGGTAGACAAAATCTTGATACAATAAGCCAGTAGCATTAGAATATATTACAAGGTCGAGCTGGGGTGCTCAACCATATATTACAAGCACGCCAATAATTATACATAATGGCGGATATGACACAATGGAGTGGGATGGCATACTACTGACTCGAGGTAAAGTGGTGGTGGAATAACACAGTGGAGTGGATAATATGACTCCTACACTGGCGGCTCATCGAGCGTCGAGGTGAGGCTCGATGAATTTATTTGGGTAGCGGAAGCGGATATAACACAGTGACCAAAACCAGGGTCGCACGAGACTGACTGGGATTCCTCTAGGCATCGGACTCGCTATCGAACTCTTCATCCATGAGATCGCCTTCGTCAGCATCTGGCCAAATCAACAAGCCAGGTGAGTACTTTGAAAGTACTCGCAAGACAGTTCGGACATAAGATATAACATATGCATGCATGAATGCGTCATGAGCAATTAGTATGGTACATCCAAATGAGGAAGTAACCCGACATTAATTAGTAAGAAGGAAGTTAGGTGGTAGTAAAAATAACTGAAAACCGATCGGGTGTCTGAAGCGACGCCTCGAAGGGTGAACAAATAAATAAATCATGCCACAGTCGGGCGTCTGAGCGACACCACATAAAGGGCTTATATTGAAAGTAAATGACAACAATGCCGCAGTCGGACGTCAGAGCGACATCGCAGAAAGGGCTTATATCAAAAGTAATTGATAACAATGCCACAGCCGGACGTCTGAGCGACATCGCAGAAAGGGCTTATATCAAATTAAGTAATAACAATGCTGCAGTCGGACGTCTGAGCGACATCGTAGAAAGGGCTTATATCAAAAGTAAATAATAACAATGCCACAGTCGGACATCTGAGCGACATCGCAGAAAGCGCTTATATCAAAAGTAAATAATAACAATGCCGCAGTCGGACGTCTGAGCGACATCGCAGAAAGGGCTTGAAATTCCCTTTTCATATCTGTTAACTTGCAAGAAATAGTGCTCATAGGAAAATATTCAACACTTGATAATAAACGGGTTAGTTCATGCATAGGGAATAAACATTTAATCGGACTTAACACTCATGTGGCTCTACGGAGTTTCTGTCACCGAGACTGACACTTGACAAGATAAGATGAACACAGTACTTGGACAAAGATAAGATGATTTCAAGGATTTTTGACTCTGCAGAGCTTGTACTAAATTTCCCACAGCCAACGGGTTTCCGTAGTCACAAGGACTAGTTCCGTTTACGGTATTTCAGAAGAAAACACATCTAACCAGTACACACCCATCCCACCTTACGTTGCCAGGAATCACCCTGGACAGCGTTCAAGAAAAACTTTGAGACGGGGAGATCACAATCTCGAATAGCATGGGATCAAATTTATATACACACGCTCTAAGGTGTGCCCCCCTCTCGGTCCCAACCGGAAACACCCATGCCCCCTGACTGGATGATAGGCTTTAATCCAGGGCCATGGAACCCTCATCCCGGCCTCTCGATTTGGTGTGTACCAGAAAGCGGTTTGCAACTTACTAAGCCATATTTCCTTGCGGAAAACCATGTGGTAGTACAGGAGGGAAACGGATGGAAACTGGACCAATTCATGTTGACACTGGTCAAACAGTCAGGCATAAGACTGGCATGCTACAACACTGCAATCTTACCCATCCTGCCGCCATCACATGGCCATGCAAACTCGTATCCAATATCTTATGGATTTTCAAAACTCACATGTCTCCACTTTGCATGTAATATGACATTCATCGAGGTGCTCATGATCATGCCATGCAACTACTTAATGCAAACATGCCAAAACACTCATCATATCGAAAGTTCAAACATGCTTGCCTGGTTCGGAGTAGTCGGGGCCTTGCTCGGTCAAGTTTGTGGTTCCGTCACCTCCTTCGGTATCTACGGTATACAAAAATACACGCTCTATCGTAAATACCGTGAGGTGTATAGAAATATACAAAATATTTTTCAAATAAATCTGATAAAAAACTAGACAAAATTGTGAAGAGGTCAGAAAAAGAATCACTGAAAAATCCTTTTCTGTTTAAAAGGTATAAGTGTTTTGGTCCAAGGACCTTTCTGTAATGAAACAGAAACTTCCCAGGGGGCTAAGCAGAAAAATCCAGAAAACGATTCAGACTGGAAAGCGCATTTTGCCAGAATACGCTTTCAGAAAACGGTTTGTTTTAAAAAGAAATGAGAGACTGACAAGCGGGTCCCACCCGTCAGGTTTGAAATTTCAAACGGGGAGACGGAGCTCGTCGGCGCCCGAGAGCTGCGGTGGTCGCCGGAGGCGATCCACGGCGAGGCAGGGGGATCGGGTGGTACCTCTGTGCTCAGTGCGTCCTTCCACATTGGTGGGTGGTGGTGGTGGTCGCTGGCGAGCACCACGTCGATGGCGGCCCTTGCTCCGGCGGACGGCGGTTCGGGTGGAGTTGGATCTTGCCGGAGAGTGCTGCGAAGGGCAAATTGAAGTGGGGGTTAGACTTCTGGGTGCTCGAGGGGATTACTGACGAGGTTTGGGTGCCGGGGACGGCATCACCGGAGTGAATCGAGGTGGAGGCCGAGGCAGAACTGGGCGGCCGGAGTTGGGGGAGGAGACCTCCTCGAGGTCCTCCTAGTGGCTTGGCGGAGTGTTGGTGAGGTGCAGAGGTGGTGCGTGCTCGAGGGCGAGCTCGGGGCCCCTTTTTATAGGCGATCCGAGGTGATGGCCGTGAACAGAATTCTCAGGCGATGGTTATGGCGGCGCAGGGCTTGGTCGGGGTGGTTTAGTGGTTGAGCGTCATCGTGGAGGTCCACTGGCTCCATTTAGGCACTAAACGAGCTTGGATTAGAAGCTTTGGGGTGGGTTCAACGGAACGGGGCGGCGCGGGCCCGTCGGCGGCAGAGGGCGTGCCCTGTGCTTGCCGGGCCACGGAGATGGTGCAGCGGGAGTGCGCTGGCATGCATGAGCCACGCGGAGGGCCAGGGAGCGATGGGCAGCGCCGGGTGGCGTGGCGAGCTGGCTCAGGCCCTCGCTGGCTGCCACGGGTGGCGCAGCCACCGTAGAAACTGCCAACGCCGGCAAGGCTCGTCGCCACAGACGCCTGCACCCGTCCAAGGGGGCGTGTGGCGCTCTGTCCAGGGAGGAGGGGCCATGCGCAACGCGCCAGGGCGCACTGTTGACAGGTGACAGAACCCTGACGAAGAAACGACACTAAACTTTCTGAATCTCTGAATTTCTCTGAAAGTGCAAGGTAACAGTGCCGGCCAAGTGTTCGACAGAATGATTTTGGTATGTGGGAGGTTCTCCTTGAGCTGATTTTTGGTGGGGTGGCCTCTCATTGCAACTGGGGGTTGCCTGAATTTTGGTGGAATTTTTGGAGAAGAGGAGATATGAATTTCACCAAATTTGACAAATCTGGTCCAAACTTGCAGAAGCTGAAACTTGAAAATTTTGAAGAGAAGAAGAGTGGATCTTGATGGTTCTAGGTTGTGGGTGCTAGGGACAATCCAGAGGAGTTGGTTTGAGATCAAAGTTCAAAGGCAATTAGGTACTTGCTTTGCAAATCACCTAGGCTCAAAATAATGGACAAAATTATTTTGGGGAAAGAAATAAATGAAATAAAATCCAAAAATGAGTTGGACTTGTTGGGACAGAATATTTGGACTGCCCCCAAAGTGAAAGGAGGGGTTTTGAAAGGATTTACCACAAGAGGCATGGTAAACCATGGGTGGTTTCAATATAAGAGAAGACCCAAAACTCCTAGGGTTTTCTTTTAAAAGAAAATAAATCCCAAGAATTAAATTTGAGAAGGGGATAAACAGAAGAAAGGTTTTTACTAACCAACACCAGGGTTGAAAAAGATGCCAAAATAAAATCCTTTGCCAAAGGGGAAAATTTTGAGAGAGAGATTTTTGGAAGGGTTTAAATGACCTTCTTCAAAACCAACAAAGTTTTTGATGAAAACCAACTAAATTTTTTTTGAGTGTCACACGCCAACCTCGAGCCTGAGCAGGAGGAGGCCCTGATCAAGTTCCTACACGTGAACAAGAAGGTATTTGCATGGGAACCTGATCAGCTGGCAGGGGTCCCAAGAGGCATAATCGAGCACCACCTCAACGTGTGCCCCAGCGTGCGCCCCGTGAAGCAGAAAGCGAGATGGCAGTCCACTGAGAAGCACGCTTTCATCGTCCAAGAGACCCGCAAGCTAGAAGCGGCAGGGGTCATTCGCGAGGTCCGATACCTAGATTGGTTGGCTAACCCAGTTGTCGTGCCAAAGAAAGGGGGGAAGGAACACATGTGTGTCGACTTCACTATCCTCAACAAAGCCTGCCCGCAGGATCCATTCCCGCTCCCTCGTATCAATCAGATCGTCGATTCCACCGCCGAGTGCGACCTGTTATGTTTCCTGGATGCCTTCTCTGGCTATCACCAGATCAAGATGGCGGTAGAAGACATGGAAAAAACGGCTTTCCTGACCCCGTGTGGAGTGTACTGCTACACATGCATGCCATTCGGGCTGCGCAACGCAGGAGCGGCCTTTCAGTGGCTGATGCACATCACCTTGGGTCCGCAGCTCGGGAGGAATGTTGAGGCTCACGTCGATGACATTGTGGTGAAGTCTCGGGAGGCCAGAACCCTGATACAAGTCCTGGAGGAAACCTTCGCGAGCCTCAACGCAGTGAACCTGCGGCTCAACCCGGAGAAGTGTGTGTTTGGGGTCCCCTCGGGCAAGCTCTTGGGCTTCCTCATGTCCCACCGGGGCATCGAGGCTAACCCAGAAAAGTTCAAGGCAGTCGAGGACGTGAGCCCGCCGAAGACCCTCAGAGAAATGCAGAAACTCACTGGGCGCGTGACCGCACTAGGACGCTTCATCTCCAAGTTGGGGGAACGAGCGCTACCCTTCTTCAAGCTAATGAAGAAAAAGGGCCCCTTTGAATGGACTGAAGAGGCCGACAAGGCGTTCCAAGATCTCAAATGGTACCTAACCAGCCCTCCGGTAATGGTGGCTCCACGCACTCAAGAGCCCCTGGTGCTCTACCTTGCAGCCACTCCTTACTCTGCCAGCGCAGCCCTGGTGGCGGTTAGGGAGGAGCATTGGACCAAAGCCGCGGCAGCTGCCCGGGTCAAGGCGAAGCAGGATCAAGGGGGCCCCACAGAGACCACTACCACAGCCGAGAAGGATCAGCCGCCGCAGGGAAGCGCACTCGGAACAGAAGAGACCCCTCCCCCCGGTGACCAGCCGCTGGGAACTCCATTGTCTCAGGAGGCGCCACGGCCTCCGGAGGACGCCAGCAACACCAGCACTCCCAACCTCGTCGAACACCCTGTGTACTTCGTCAGCACAGTGTTGCGGGAAGCGAGGGCGCGGTACCCCATGCCCCAGAAACTCCTCCTCGCGCTATTGGTGGCCTCGCGCAAGCTGCGGCACTATTTTCAGGGCCATCCCATCAAAGTTGTCTTAGCGTACCCCTTGGAAAGAGTGCTCAGGAGCCCCAACTCGGCTGGAAGAGTCGCTGAGTGGAACATCGAGTTGCAAGCGTTTCAGCTAGAATTCAGCACCACCAGAGTCATCAAGGGGGCTGCGCTAGCAGACTTCATGGCGGAATGGACAGAGGCGCCGGGCCTCAAGGCTGATGAGGATCGATCCCTCTCCCCGGGAAGCGAGGCACCGGACAGCTGGATCATGTACTTCGATGGGGCATTCTCCAGACACGGCGCGGGGGCTGGCGCAGTGCTTATATCTCCTACTCAAGACAAGCTCTACTACGGCGTGCAGCTCTGTTTCCAGCACAGAGAAAAGGTCTCCAACAACATAGCAGAATATGAAGGCCTGATAGCAGGCCTGAAGGCCGCGGCTGCCCTGGGAGTGGAGCGCCTTACCATCAAGGGTGATCCACAACTCCTCGTCAACTTCTCCAACAAAGTATACGAGCCGAGGGATGAGCACATGGAAGCCTACCTCACGGAGGTCCGCAGGATGGAGAAGCAGTTCTGTGGACTGGAGTTGTAGCATGTGCCTCGTGGCACCAACCAAGAGGCTGACGACATCGCCAAACGGGCATCCAGGCGGCTACCTCAGGAACCTGGCGTCTTCGAGGAGCGGCTCTTCAAGCCCTCAGCTACGCCATCGCTATCGAGCACGGTGAAGCCTCGGGAAGAGCTCCCCCAGCCACCTGCCTCGGGAGCCCCGGTCTGGGGCCCGGCCTCGGGAGCGCGTCTGCTCCTGACGCTGGAGCCTCAGGAGGGGTGCTGGATCACAGAGCTCCGGAGCTACCTGACGCAAGGGACCTTGCCGAAAAAGGAGGAGGAAGCGGAGCGTGTGGCGCGGCAAGCCACGACGTACTGCATCAGGGACGGAGAGCTCTACCGGAAGCGACCAAATGATGTGTCCCTACGTTGCATTTCCAGGGAGCAAGGGAAGGAGCTGCTGGCAGACATACACGATGGAGACTGTGGGCATCATTCGTCATCACGGACCCTCGTTGGCAAGGCGTTCCGCAGTGGGTTCTATTGGCCCACTGTGCTCAATGATGCCGTGGAACTGGTGAAGGCTTGCGAGGCCTGCCAGTTCCATGCCTAGCAGATCCATCAACCGGCGGGAGGTCTGCAAACTATACCCCTCTCGTGGCCATTCGCAGTCTAGGGGCTGGATATCCTGGGCCCGTTTCCTCGGGCGCCAGGAGGCTATCGCTACCTCTACGTCGCTGTGGACAAGTTCACCAAGTGGCCTGAAGTGGAAGCCGCCTGCACCATCCCCGCAGGTTCTGCGGTCAAGTTCATCAAGGGCATCGTGAGCCGGTTCGGGGTGCCGAACCGCATCAACACTAACAACGGTTCGCAGTTCACCAGTAACCTCTTCAAAACGTACTGTGCTAACCTTGGGATGCAGGTATGCTACGCTTCGGTAGCGCACCCACGGAGCAACGGTCAGGCCGAGCAGGCCAGCGCAGAGGTCCTGAGGGGCCTCAAAACCAGGACATTCAAGAAGAAGCTGAAGGCATGTGGCAGAGGCTGGTATGACGAGCTCCAGTTCATGTTGTGGTTCATCCGCACGACCGTGACCAAGCCGACTGGCGAGACCCCGTTATTCCTGGTCTATGGAGCTGAAGTGGTCCTTCCTCACAAGGTTAGACGTCGTTCTGCATGGGTCCTGGCGTTCGACGAGGCGCAGCAGGACGCCATGCGGGGGATGGACCTCGTGCTGGGGGAGGAGCGTCGTCGAGAAGCCGCGCTACGAGCGGCGAGGTACCAACAAGCACTGCGGCGATACCACTGCTGCAACATTCTCCCCAGAACTCTTGAGGTAGGGTACCTCGTGCTCAGACGGGTTCTCTCCAGGGAGGGACTATATAAGCTCTCTCCCATGTGGGAGGGCCCGTTCAAGGTTGTTCATGTTTCTAGGCCCGGCTCCGCGCGCTTGGAGTCTCAGGAGGGGGTGCCCGTCCAGAACGCGTGGAACATCCAGCACCTCCGGAGGTTTTACCCCTAAATAGGCCCAGTGCCTGTGAAGAAGGCGAACGCCTGTGAAGCTTAACTTTCTGAGAAAGGCCCAGAGCCTGTGAAGAAGGTGAACGCCTGTGAAGCTTAACTTTCTGAGAAAGGCCTAGAGCCTGTGAAGAAGGCGAATGCCTGTGAAGCTTATATTTCTGAGAAAGGCCCGGAGCCTGTGAAAAAGGCCAATGCCTGTGAAGTTCGCTTCCCCCAAGAAAGGCCCGGAGCCTGTGAAGAAGGCCAATGCCTGTGAAGCTTGCCGCCTGTGACACTCTCACGTAATAATGAGTTGGGGCTGTACACGCCCCGGAGTCTCAGGAGCGCCGGCCTCAGGCCCTGGGGCTCCCTCCCACACCCAGTGGCAGCACTTAGCTCTGGGCTGGTTAGAAGACGTCGAAGACTAGATTAGGTGCCGGACACGGCTTTTTCATTTGCTTTCTGCAGTTGGCTTGTTCATCCCCATTTGAAGTTTCATTGAAGTTGTTGCCATCTTTGGCATGTGACTCTTTGCCTTCTTTGCTCTCCTGCCTCGATTTCTCTCGCACAAGTCTCGCGAGGGAGCAACGCGGGCACCTCACGAGTGTTTTCTGCCCCTATTGTTCGAGGTTTCCCTAACCGGGTCCACTATGGGAGCGCCCCTCCAGTCCGTGCCCCACGGGCACCGCGACGCGAACACAGGACCCGGGTTGGTCGCCTCCACAACTGAGGCCAGAAGCTACCTCTCCTGGCTAATCTTTGCAGGGCATGAAGCGTTCGACGAGGCCTCGGCCTCGGGAGGCGAACACCGCGACAGGTCGCCCCCAAGCTAAGTAATTTCTACGCGCAGGCGTGTGGCACAGAAGCCTAATACAGAAATAGAGGAAGCAGTACGATAATTAATAACAACAGTCCAAGCACGCCCCCGCGGGACCCTACATTACTGTCTCTTTGCGCAGGAAAAGGAAAAGAACAAAACGAGCGCGGCTCGCTTGACACCAACTCACGACGAAGGCTCGAACTGCCTCCGGAGTTCAGGCGGACTCCCTCTCGCGCTTCACCGAGGCGCGACGGCGGACAGACCCGCTACCTCCCTCCAGGCGGGTGCGGCGGCACCGGGGCTGGGCATTGCCACCGCTGGAGGAACCGCTGTCTGAAGAAGAGTCGCCGAAGCTCGACGAACCCCGAGCGCCGCCGACCACGCGTGCGCTGTCATCTTCATCCCGATCGTCTCCGGGGCTAGGCCCACGGCCGCGGTCGTTGTCCTCGGGGCAGCACCCAGCGCGACCACCGTCTTCCTCGAACACCCTCATGTAGAGGGTGGCATCACCGTCAAACTTGAAGTGCAGGGTGCGCCGCCGGCTCAGACCACACGCACGGGCAAACGTTTGCCAGCCGCGGGTCAGGGCCATGCTCCTGGCGGCAGATCAAGGCGGGGTACCTCACGAGGAAGCTTCCTCGGGCACGGCCTCGTCTGGCTGGCTCGCGAGGAGGCAGAGAGATCAAGGCGGGGTACCTCACAAGGTGCCCATGATGCAAGCCATGACGACCAAGGGCGCCAGGCGGGCGCCAGCCCACGCAGTGTCCTCATTTCCTCTTTGGTGCAAAGGAGACAAGCGCAGGCGAGAGTATCAAGCAAAGGCAACCATTTCGGTGCAACAAGACCAAGACCAACACAACGGCAGGAAGGAGGTCATCATGGAGCCCAAGCTGGCGTCATCGTCAGAGCCTTTGGCAGGCGAGGACCAACTTTGGTCAGGATAAGTGTACTAGATGTTCCCCTTAAAAATGGCCAATTGTTGGCGCCCTTCCCGCTCAATATTTGGGAAGAGGCCCAGGGCCTTTTCCTATAAATAGGACTAGCCACCCACAGGGTAGAAGGATCCGGAATATAGAACAGAGCTAGAGATCAAGCAATCTAGAGAGAGAGAGAGAGAGCGACCGAACTCCCCCTAGCAGTTCGTCGCGTCGGCCAAGAATAGACCCTCGCGAGGCTGTTCTTCCTTGTACTGTTCATCATCAGCCCCTGAGGCAATCCACCACACCACACACTGGAGTAGGGTGGTACACCACAATGGTGGCCCGAACCAGTATAAACCTTGTGTCCCTTGTGTTGCTCTTTGTGTAGTTTAGATCCTTGCGAGGCGACGAGGTGTAGGTAGGTAGGAGGTGAGATCTCCGCGTGCACCCCAGAATTCGGACCTAGAGGGTCTGCCGGAACCCGAAATCCGACACAAACCATAAGAAGTTGCAGCAAAAGTAGACCACACAATGATCCGCATAGACCAGCTAAACATATCAGAATGACAGAGTTCGAAACATAAAGACATAAATAAAGATAGATGGCGTTGAAGGAGGTACGCCATGGACTAGAAAGAATATTTATGCAATCAATCATCAGAACTCTTGCTGCTGGTAGACTGAGCCTGATTAGCAACAAGCTTATCCACGGCTATCTTCTCTGGAGCGATGCATAGGCGAGCCCCAATATGCTGGAGTTCAGAGATGGCAGTTGGCGGTGGCACTGACGAAGCTCCACCAGACTGAGATGACTTGGTCTTGCGTTTCTTCAAGGTGTGCAGAGACCTGTTCAGACCATTAGATTTGCTGGCGCCACTGCATGGCAAACGGTAGCCATCTCTTAAAGCGCTGAGCCATGCACTGCGATGAACCTTAGTGTCCACCAAAGCTGCAGACTTTTGCTTGCGACCACGTTTCAGAGTCACCTTTGGTGCAGCAGTGAACTCAAAAGATTCAGAGATGGGTTCAGAAATATCATCAAAACAGAGGGCCCGAGCAACTGGCCTTTTTGCTGGAGGAATAAGTCGAGCATTGACGCTAGAAGAAGCAGGCACAGGTGGCATAACAATGCTGAGATCATATCCATGAAAGCAAACATCCCAAGACTTGTTAGATAGCAAGAGAGTCCCAAATCTAGACTTGAACATGAGCTTTGGAATTTCAGAAAAGCAGACAGAGGGCATCATCTTCTCAAATGATCGCTTCCATAGCATGTCAGGAGGCAGGACAGGACCAAAGATAGTGAGCACCTGTCCAATATGCAGAGGAGGCTACAAGGGAGCCCCAGGTTGCTGAAAAATGACCATGTCATTCATTGGCTGGTTATTAACTGCGATTGATTCCTGCGATTGATCCACAACCACTTGATTCTCATCCACAAGCTCCTGCTGCACATCATGATGTGGAGCATCCTGGTGCGGAGGCACATGGTCATGCTCTGGTGGTGGTAACTCATCCCAGCCAATCTCAGGAAATTCATGCATAACCCAGTTATCTTTATGAAACTGTAGGTGTCCAGGGATAGGGTGCGGGTTGCCATCAAGGGGCGTAGGGTCCTCATCAGCTGGCAGAATATCAGCAAAGTCCGTAGAAAAGATATATATCAGAGCAGACCAGGAAATGCGGGAACCACCAAAGTGAGCAAACTCACGATACACTACATCCCTTGGCACTAATGTGGTTGTGGGGAAAGAAACATACGCCAGAGTACGAACAAGCACAGGATCATCCTGGTGCCAGTGATGAAAGCGGACAAAAGTGCTAATAGCATCTGAAATAAACTGTGTGCGCCTATAATCCAGAGGTATTCCAACAATCATAACCCAGCCCCGGTGAAAACCTTGGATAGCTCTGTAGTTAATACCCTCATCGTGCGGCACAAATCTGACAAATCTATCATTGCCAAGATCGAAAGGAGGATAATCAACTAGAGCCTGCCTAGCAAACGGGATATTGAAACGGAAGATACCAACTCCTTGAATCCAAGGCTGAGCATCAAGAACAACGCGACCAAGATTGTTAATGACAAAGTCCCTGGTCATATTTCTGAAGATGAGAACTTCTTCATGCAGAGGAGCAGGCTCAACGATGGCAATTGCATAGTCTTCATGCTGACGATCAGGAGCCACCGCAGGGGACTAGAAGGTGCGCGGGAGCCGCCGCAGACCACCATCGATGATCTCAAAACCATGCAGGACGAACGGGGTGGGGTCGAGAGCAAAGGTGACCATTGTTGGATTCGGAGGAAGCTCTGTTGGCGAGGATGTAGCCCTGGGGGAAGGCGACAAGCTGGGCGGTGGTGATGATGGAGTTGGTGGTGTGGTGGGCGGCGGCGTTGAGGTAGGTGGCGGAGGCTCGGTGGGCGGTGGCTCTGCGGGCAATGGCGGAAGCGATGGGGTGGCAGGCGTGATTGGACTGGGCAGAGATCCTAGGGTGGAAACCGAGGCGCCGGGCGAGTATATCTCTGCTGACCGTTCCCGAGAAACCGAATTGGCTCTTGGGACCCACCTGTAAGTTGGGGAAGGCGTAGAGCCGGAACACCCCTTGGCTCTGTGGCCCAATTTAAAGCAACGACGGCATCTGACCTGCTTGGTGCACCAATTTGTGTGGTACAACATAGATAAACAGTTTTGGCACTTCCACACGTTGAACACAATATCATCAATAATATCATTAAACCTAGCAGAATACCCAGCAGAGTCCATAATCAGTTGAGAATAACCTCCAGACGAAGAAATCACCTTATCCAAAAGCGGCACTGATGGTTGGGCCGCAACTTGGGTCATAGAAGCCTTGCATGGTGCCAGATCCCCATGTTGGGCCGGAGATCCATGATGGGCCTGAAGCTCCGGTGCAACGCAAGCAGATGACACACCATCCTGCGTGTCATGCAACACATTGCCAAAACAGGTTGGTGCTGTTCCGGAAATGACAGACGTATTTTTGGCAGGGACGTTGATCGTTCCGAAAGAGATGGGTGGTGTCGCCACCGTCCACTGGAGATTGTTCGCTGGTGGTGACGACAGGATGACCTTCTCAGTAGGGTTAATTTCATAGCCGGCCTCGGCAATTGTGTCAACAAGTATCTGAGTAACTGGGTACCTGTAACCCTTACAAGCAGGGTACTGATGGAACGTGGCAAAGGAGATTTTCTTCCTTGTCGAAGAACCCGATCTAAGAGAAGACTTTGATGGAGGTTTATGCATAGCAATCAAACCCAAAGTTGCACGCTTTTTAGAGGGGCTAACCAGAATCCACTCAGCGTCGCATTCCTTCCCCCAGATCACTAACTCACATCTCCAATTTGGACCACCATTTCCCCAAAGGTGAAAATAACATTTGAAATGCGGGCCAACTTGAGGATGAAAAGGCCAACTTGTTTGCAGGAAACAATGAAAGAAAATACCTTGCCCTTGATTAGTTGGACCGACAAATCAATGGCCGATCCTCCAATCGCTGATTCCAATGCAGCGGCCACAAAATCCTCATCAAGACGAAAAGCATGTCGGCTAAAGGACACAACCATAATGAAATGGCTCGTGTCATCCGAGGGATGAATAGATCTCCCACAAGAAATGAAAACCTTATCCACAAAGTTGGAGCCCGCCGAGAAATCCAAATCCAACGTTGATCCACCAAAGGCACCCATAGGAGATGGGTATAGGTGTGTATATCAGAGCACGCCGGAGAAGATGAGCGGAGAAGATCCAAGAATCACTGGCTAGAAGTGGAGATCGCCGGAAAGCCTAGGCCGTGGGTGGGGTGGGTGGGTTGGTGGATGTGAATTTGGTTGGTAGGAATAATTTTGGTAACAACACGTATAGAGGAAACTTTAATCCTAGGCCTTATCCTAGTAATCCCTCTAATAATTATGGAAACTAGTCGTCAAACCGTGCGACTGCACGGGCTAGAATTTCTGAAAGTGGATAAATTTGAACTGAATAGGAAAAATCAACATATATATAAGCATGTTTCACATTGAGCAATGGGCGATGTGTAGGAACTATCCAACATACGCATCTTCTAAGGTACAAAAAAGTTGCAACAATGTGGCAAGTGCTCTAGCAAAGCCAAATGACATTAAAAGGTTACAACTTACCAACATCAACTTATGTCTTGGCAGATTAATTGGATGGAACCCAGTTGCACCCAATGTCCATTGGAAGTTCAGATATGTTCCCCAGTTTTGACTTAAACAAATCAACCTGCAATATTTAGGAGAAATTTTCCTTTTTTTAAATAGTGTTGCAGGACCATCTACAACATTTATTTAAAGGAACATACATAACCATCATAAATGAGAACTTAATAAACATATCACTCTTTATCTGGAACATCACAAATTACTTGGCTCGTGCTCTTGAAATCTAAACCCCGCAATTATACATATCATATGTGGCACGAATACATGAAAGGAGTCTTAAAAAAAGTATAAGAAGGCATGAGAAAAGCAATCCTTTGAAAAGGTCCTAGAATGCAAATATCATATTGGGAGTCAAGACAAATGAGTAATTTAGCAATCTCAAACTCAACTAAGCTGCATATTTAAATACTATTCATGTTTATCTTTTGCCAACTTATCAGTCATGAGGAAACTCCCTCGTGAAGAAGAAAGATGAGAGTAAGCCTTCAAAAAAGAGAAAGAATACAACATACTTTAATTCTAGCACCTCGGTTACTTAAGTAAAATGCAACATAGGAAACGACAACCAAGAAATGTCATTTTTGTAATGAAGATGGACCATCTGTAAGATGATCCTTTGGAGGGGTAAACTATGGAAACTTAAAACACTTGCAGTTACTAATAAGGCTGAATCATTTGCAAGCATGAGGACAGTGTGCTGTTGTTCAGCCGCAATAATGACTAAACGTCAAAAAAGTAATCAAGAGAAGGTGAGGTCGTACTGAAATTTAA
This sequence comes from Triticum aestivum, assembly GCF_018294505.1. Lineage (NCBI taxonomy): Eukaryota > Viridiplantae > Streptophyta > Magnoliopsida > Poales > Poaceae > Triticum > Triticum aestivum. The sequence continues at coordinate 736,350,177 of NC_057803.1, read as the reverse complement.
ATTCATGAAGCTATCCCATACATTGCTACATATATCCATAGCGCCACACAGTTTTATGTGGTATCTAAGCCTGTATGTGAAATCTAAGCAATATTTCAAACATAGTTTGAGCTAAAAAACAAATCAAGCTTAAAATAGAAAGATATATACTGTACGTGGTTTCAGATCATTTAACTTTTGCCAACATATATATTTCTGAACAAAATTCCCTGGTGAAGAATAGAGCTGAGAGTAGGCCTGCAGAAATAGAAAATGAAGAAATAATACTTCTAATTAGAATGACTAACAAATTTAAAAACTTGTAGTAGTATAAATCACCCTCTTGCTGATGACTTTGGAAAGCTCAATGTTCTTCTCAGCCACATAATGTACCGCTAATTAACTATGTGCAATACGCCTACACCACTACATCGATGGTTTGCAAAATGCAAACACTGGAGAAAGAGGACCAGTAGAATATGGGTTCATGTATAAAAAAATATGTACCATTTGTAAGACGATTATTCGGAGCGCAAACTGTAGAAACTTAAAGGCTCCCAGAAATAACAAATTAAGAAGAATCATTGCTGAGTATATCGTGAGAATGGTGCCTATCTGGCATGATATTTACTAAACAGTCAAATAATGTGTGGCTAACTATCAAGACATCAGGGTGTGTGATACATCTCTAACGCATCTACTTTTCCAAACACTTTTGCCCTTGTTTTGGACTCTAACTTGGATGATTTGAATGAAACTAACCCGGACTGACGCTGTTTTCAGCAGAACTACCATGATGTTGTTTTATGTGTAGAAAAGAAAAGTTCTCGGAATGTCCTGGAAATCCACAGAGGCACTTTTTGGAATTTATAAGAATTTTTGGCGAAAATTTAATGTCAGGGGGCCCACAGCCTGTCCACGAGACAGGGGGACGTGCCCCTCCCCCTAGGGCGCGGCCTCCTATCTCGTGGGCCCCCTGGACCTCCTCCGACCTCAACTCCAACTCCATATATCCCGTCTCGGGGAGAAAAAAAATCGGAGAGAAAGTTTCATCGCATTTTATCGACATGGAGCCGCCGCCAAGCCCTAATCTCTCTCGGGAGGGCTGATCTGGAGTCTGTTCGGGGCTCCGGAGATGGGGATTCGTCGCCGTCGTCATCATCAACCATCCTCCATCACCAATTTCATGATGCTCACCGCCGTGCGTGAGTAATTCCATCATAGGCTTGCTGGACGGTGATGGGTTGGATGAGATTTACCATGTAATCAAGTTAGTTTTGTTAGGGTTTGATCCCTAGTATCCACTATGTTCTGAGATTGATGTTGCTATGACTTTGCTATGCTTAATGCTTGTCACTAGGGCCCAAGTGCCATGATTTCAGATCTGAACCTAGTATGTTTTCATGAATATATGTGTGTTCTTGATCCTATCTTCCAAGTCTATAGTCACCTATAAAACAACGAAGGAGCCGTCGTTTTTGGTCCGAACAATTGGATCGTTTTTTCACTTATAGGTGGTATCAGTGGGTAATTTTAACCAACTTGAAGGGTAATTTTAATGACAGACGACCAGAAGCGATAGCCGCTTTATTAGTAGGTAAAGAAATACTAGTCTTTAATTGAGAAATAATTTTTTGATTTGATAGTGATTTTTGTGGCCTATCTTGCTTTAAAAATTGCCTTAAAATAATTTTAACAATCATCTTATTCAGCTCGAAACTAGCTCGAGATTGACTCGAGATCGTTACAACTCGACCTTGAGCTTCGTATATTTTGAGCGAGCTCGAATTTTAGTATGAGTTGAGCTGAGCCTAGACCAACTCGCTCAAACTCGACTCATTTGCAGCCCTTGCCACACTCGATTCAACTAAAGCTGGAGAAATAGACACCCACCAGCCACCTGTGTGCAAAGCACATCGGTAGAACCAGTCTCGTGTAAGAGTACGCGTAATGTCGGTCTGGGCCGCTTCATACAACAATACCGCCGAATCAAAGTATGACATGCTAGTAAGCAGTATGACTATTATTGTCCACAACTCTTTGTGTACTACTCTTGCATATAACATCTACGCATAGACCTTGCTCGGATGCCACTGTTGGGGAACACAGTAATTTCAAAAAAAATTCCTACGCACACGCAAGATCTATCTAGGAGATGCATAGCAACAAGAGGGGAGAGTGTTATCCACGTACCCTCGTAGACAGAAAGCGGAAGCGTTATGACAACACGGTTGATGTAGTCGTACGTCTTCACGATCCGGCCGATCCTAGCACCGAGTTACGGCACCACCGCGATCGGCACACGTTCAGCTCGGTGACGTTCCACGAACTCTAGATCCAGCTGAGGTCGAGGGAGAGTTTCGTCAGCACGACGGCGTGATGATGGTGATGACGAAGTTACCGACGCAGGGCTTTGCCTAAGCACTACAACGATATGACCGAGGTGGAAATTTGTGGAGGGGGGCACCGCACACGGCTAAACAATCAACTTGTGTGTCTATGGGGTGCCCCGCCCCCGTATATAAAGGAGTGGAGGAGGGAAGAGGCCGGCCTTCTCTATGCCGCGCCCAAGGGGAGTCCTACTCCCACCGGGAGTAGGATTCCCCCCTTCCTAGTTGGAGTAGGAGAGGAAGGAAGGAGGAGAAAGGGAGAAGGAAAGGGGGGCACCCCCCATCCACCCAATTCGTATTGGGCTTCAGGAGGGGGCACCTTGGCCGCCTCCTCCTCTCTCCCACTAAGGCCCAATAAGGCCCATATACTCCCTGGGGGGTTCCGGTAACCTCCCGGTACTCCGCTAAATGCCCGAACTCACCCGCAACCATTCTGATGTCCAAACATAGCCATCCAATATATCTATCTTTATGTCTCAACCATTTCGAGACTCCTCGTCATGTCTGTGATCATATCCGGGACTCTGAACAACCTTCGGTACATCAAAACACATAAAATCATAATACTGATCGTCAGGGAACATTAAGCGTGCGGACCCTACGGGTTCGAGAACTATGTAGACATGACCGAGCCTCTTCTCCGGTCAATAACCAATAGTGGAACCTAGATGCTCATATTGGTTCCTGCATATTCTACGAAGATGTTTATCGGTCAAACCGCATAACAACATACGTTGTTCCCTTTGTCATCGGTATGAAACTTGCCTGAGATTCGATCGTCGGTATCTCAATACCTAGTTCAATCTTGTTACCGGCAAGTCTCTTTACTCGTTCCGTAATACTTCATCCCGCAACTAACTCATTAGTCACATTGCTTGCAAGGCTTATAGTGATGAGCATTACCGAGAGGGCCCAGAGATACCTCTCCTAAACACGGAGTGACAAATCCTAATCTTGATTCATGCCAACCCAACAAATACCTTCAGAAACACTTGTAGAGCATCTTTATAATCACCCATTTACATTGTGACGTTTGATTGCACACAAAGTGTTCCTCCGAATATTCGGGAGTTGCATAATCTCATAGTCCGAGGAACATGTATAAGTCATGAAGAAAGCAGTAGCAATAAAACTGTAACGATCATAATGCTAAGCTAATAAATGGGTCTTGTCCATCACATCATTCTCCTAATGATGTGACCTCGTTCATGAAATGACGACACATGTCTATGGTTGGAAACATGACTATCTTTGATAATCAAGCTAGTCAAGTAGAGGCATACTAGGGACACTCTGTTTGTCTATGTATTCACACATGTATCATGTTTCTGGTTAATACAATTCTAGCATGAATAATAAACATTTATCATGAATTAAGGAAATAAATAATAACTTTATTATTGCATCTAGGGCATATTTCAATAAGTTGGCGATGTCGGTGATCAACTGAGAATAGTTGGCGATGTCGAATCTCACTCTGCGCCTTTCAATAAGTTCTTCTTTGGCGGAGTGCTTGGCCAAGACAGTAGGTTGTCCCGGCTCTTAGAAGCTGGTGTCAGTGATTACGACGATGTCGGCCTGAGTTTCTGACGGCTTTATTGGACTCGATGATTCAGTGCTCAAAGGATTGACGTTTGTGGGATCACTTGAGAGGTCAGGAATTTCTGGTGGGACATCATGGATAGTCTCTTCTGGTTGTTCCACGGAGGCTTCAGACACTGGAATTTGTTGCTCCGGTTCATGGGCTTTATGATCTTCAGCTGGCTTGGTCATTTTGGCTTTCTTGCTAGGCTTTGCTTTTCCCCTGTAAAGGTTTGCGAATGTTAGTACGAAGTCAAGGATAAAGTGATAAAAAATATAAAATTCTTACCCAGGGGCAGTCTTGAAAGCCGGTAGCTGAGTTTGCGATGAGTCGCCAGAAGAGGAGTGAGAAGTCCCCTGGTAATTTGAATCGAAAGAATTAAGCGGCTGACGAATAAGACCTGCCAAAAGATAAAAACAGTTTAAATTTGAAAAGACCTCGTTTGGACGTTTTTGCGGAGCTCGAGTATTTGGTAAACCAGAAGATAACTCTCCACCTCCGCTGGTCCGAGTCTGACAATGACTCTTGTGCTGCTGTTGCTTCAAAAGAAAGTGAGGATCCAAATAAGCTAAGGGATGTGAAAACCTTAATTTCCGGGTTACTTGACGAATTTTCTATCTTGGCAAAGGCTCTGAGTCGGAGGAAGTAGTAGTTACCTCTTCTTTGCCCGCTTGACTGGCCCCCGTGTCATCCTGATGATAATCAGTGTCAATAAGATAGTTGAAAAAGGAGCAAGGGAATCAAGGGCTACCTCCGACTCGGAACTGTCGTATAGTTCAAACATCTCGGAGGTACTTAGTTTTTCTTATTCTTTTTGGTGGTTCTCTTGGCCGCTTTCCCTTTGGACCTGGCTTTCATGGCGGCTTCATGGTCATATTCATTATTCCAAAAATCAGATTCATCCTGTGAAAATCATCAAAGTTGAAACAGCAGAACATGGGAATGATAAGACAAAGTAAATTGCTTGGAGACGTACAACAGGTAGCGGGTTAAGTTTGCAGAAAGGGTTCAGCCCCACTTTACTGCAGCTTTCCAGGCTTTCATTCAGAAGGGTCTAGGTCATTTCATTCATTGCATTATCAGTTAAACATACGGAGTTATAGTGCAGTGGATCTTTTGCATCACCTATATAATCGCACGTTAAGATGGGTCGACGACTCAAGGGTATGATTCTCCAAGAAATCCAACATCGAACCAAGTCAACCCCGGTTAACCCATTTCCCTGTAGGGCCTTAACCTTTGCAATAGTGGGTTTGATCTTCGCACATTCAACAGTTGTAAGCTCTTTAGCAAGATGATGCTTCGTGTCAAGTCGTTAGACACGATAACCCGACAGTGGATTCTCATCAGCCGGAGAAGTGTCTTTACAGTAATACCATGTCTGGTTCCAATCCTTGGGGTGACTCGGTAGGCAAGCATAGGGGAAGATAGCATCTCTTCTCCGTTGAATTGAGATCCCACCAAGTTCTAAGCTGGGGCCATTGGTAAATTTGTTCTACCGGTTCAGATAGAAATATTCCCTGAAGAGTTCAACAATGGGTTCTTCTTGAAGATATACTTCACAGAAGACTTGAAAAGTACAAATATTTGACACAGGATTGGGTCCGATATCTTGAGAATGAAGTTGAAAGAAGTGCAGAACATCTCGGAAAAACTTGGATCCAGGAGGGGAAAAGCCCCGGTTCATATGATTCGTAAAAACAATGACCTCACCATCCTGCGGATGTGGTTTTGTCTCATTGGGTTTGGGAGCGCGCTAATGATGGATGTTTTTGGCTGGTTAAAAACTGACTTTGACATACTCCTTGAGTGTGTTCTCAGCGACTATGGAGGGAACCCAACTGCACAAAGTAGTTGGCCTTCGGCATCATAAGGGAAGAAGCCTGGGAAGATAGAAAATTAGCCGGTTTAAGTTGATCTGTTAAGACGGAGATAAACGTTATAGTAGATGTTGATATTGGCGGCTTAATGGGGCCTAATGACATATGACTACTTATGACTGGTGATGTAAGCCACCATAACAAGCAATGGAATTGAAGATCTATTAAGAGCAGATTCTGCTAAGTGTTGGACAAGCAAGTTTTGTAGATTGGTGTAATCAGTTTTGGATCTAACGCTGTTCGAAAAAGAAAATAAAATCAAAACCTATAAAATAGCACCGGAAGAGCTAAGATTTCTGCATTTAGGATACATGTTTAGTGATTAAGCGAAGGGATAGAAACAGGTTCTGCGTGTTTTAAAGCCATCTTTGGATCGAAGTGAAGATTAAACAGAGGTATGACGAATAATGATGATGAACTCTAAGAACTTCAGAACCCTAATGGAAATCTATGATGGGGAAGATGAGGTACTTACTGGATCCGATGAAAAACGGAGTGGATCCGCGGATTTTTCTTTGGTCTCGTTCAGGTTGATGCAGCGGCCAGGGTTGAGGAAGTTGACGAGGCCGGTGGCGGCGGTGCTCATGTGCGCAGGTGCTTCACGAGAGAGGGAGGTTGAAGACGAGAAGGAAAGGGAGAAATGAGAAGGCTGTCTGACCCTATTAATAAGGGAATGGGTAACAGGCGGACGTGAGAATCGAGGAGTTCAATGAATGATTATCTAGTGACTCGGACGCCTCGATCTTCAAGATGACTATTAAAGATAAAGATCTGATAAGTTTGTTGGGCATTTTGTATTAATATTTATGACAGGTGACGTCACGGCGGGTTACCGCAATCCTAGGGAATGACATCATGGCGGGTTACAATAACTCGCAAAAGAACGAATGAGGAAGGATTTTTGAAGTATGGAAGATTGATATGAACAACTTCAAATCAACATGGGGCCTAATGTTGGGGATATAGCTTGTGACGCCCGGATAATCAGGCTATAGTAATCCCACGTTAACCATGCCACGTCACGCCGGTTACTGTTGCTAACCTCTCATTAGTTCAAAACCGGTTCAAAAAGTCAAATTCAAAATATGTCAAACAACAAAACTTTTCAAACTTTAAAACTAAAATATTCGGAGTGTGCCAATTAATGTTTGGGAATTTAAGATGAAGGAAGCACACTTTTACAGAACACATAAATATTTTAAATTGAACTAAAACAGAAAAGAAAATAAATAAGAAAAAGAAAAAAATCAGAAAGGTAAGAAAAAGAAAAGAAACACCCCCCGCTGGACCACCCGGCCCAGCCAGCGGCCTACCAGGCCGGCCCATCCCGTCCCCTATATGGCCTTCCCAGGCCAAACCCTAACCCACCAACACCCCCACTTCCCCTCCCACGTTCGCCTCCTCCTCCCCGATCCAGATCAGGATCGGTGGAACCATCCCACGGTCGCGCCTGAGCCCGACGCACCCCGCCACTCGACGCCGACGCCGAAGCCATCCCTCACCACAGCTGCTCGTCTCCTCGTCGCCCGGTCGTCCTCGTCCTCCTCCCCGAACGTCCCCCACGAGCCCGTGCCGCCGACCCGTCACCCGCCACCTCGACCGCCTCCTTGCCGGACCTCGCGCCCTCGTCCTCCTCCCCGAGCCCGCGTACGCACATCTGCAGGGCCCGGTGAGCCACCGTCCCTCCTCCTTTTCCTCTCTGCCCGGTGTCGTTCTCCGCGCGCACGACACACACGGGCGCCCAGCGCCGTGCCCACCCGATCCTGCTCGCCTGCCGCCACCCATGGCCGCCGCGGCCACTTGCTCCGCCGCACCCGTCATTCCCTGGACGCGCCCATGCCCTCTGTGGCCACCAGCCGGCACCCATGCACACGCTCACCGTGTTAGGCCCGCCCTCGCACTCGCCCGCCTCTTGCTCCGCCCAACTGCCGCTGTTGCGCCGTCTCCGGCCTCCCCGCGTGCTAGCAGCCCCCCTGTGAACCGGCGCCTCTCGCTCGCCGTCGTCGCCCGCGACCGGCCACACCTCTGCAGTGACCCTCCGCGCACCCTGCGCCGGCCTCCGCCGCGGCCCCTCCCTGGCCGCCGCCCGTGCTCAGCCTCCGCTTGGGCACCAGCACGCCCCGGCGCCCGTAACCGTAGCACCCAGCGCCCGCTTCCCCTGTGCCCGTTAAGGCCCTGGGCCACTGGATAGCGGGGCCCAACGCCTAGAATGTTAAAAAAAAGGAATTAAAAATAATAATAATAATAAATAAATATCAATTAATTAATTAATTAACTAAGTAATTAACTTAAGTAATCCTGTTTAAATTAACTAATTAAGATTAATTAACCTAATAACTAGTTAACCTAATTAACCACTGTTAGTTAGCTAAACAATCCCTGACAGGTGGGACCCACCTATCAGGTTGACCAGGTCAACGGTCAACGTTGACTGCTGACGTCATGCTGACATCATAATTACCTTTTCTAATTAAATTAATTCTATTAATTCTAGAAAAAGATAAAATCCTTTTTAATTAATATAAAATAAACCGTAGCTCGGATGGAAAAACTTTGCACATGAAAGTTGCTCAGTACGACGAGACGAATCTGGATACGCAGCTCGTTCGTCCGCAACACATCCCTAGCATAGAAAACTCGCAACTTTCCCCCTCAGGTTCATCTGTCCGAAAACGCGAAACACCGAGGATACTTTCCCGGATGTTTTCCCCCTTCACCGGTATCAGCTACTACCGCGTTAGGGCACACCGAACACTGCGTATTGCCCTTTTACGCTTTGTGATACTTTGTTTTCTCTGTTATTTATTGTGTTCCCTCTCCGATACTTCTTTTCGGTAGACCCCGAGACTGCCGGCGACCCCCAGTTCGACTACGGAGTTGACGACCCCTCCTTCTTGCCAGAGCAACCAGGCAAGCCCCTCCCCTTTGATCACCAGATATCGCCTATTCTACCCTCTACATCTTGCATTAGAGTAGTGTAGCATGTTACTGTTTCGATTAATCCTATTCTGTTGCATAGCCTGTCATTGTTGCTACATCTGTTGATACCTTACCTACAATCCTAAATGCTTAGTATAGGATGCTAGTTCACCATTAGTGGTCCTACATTCTTGTCAGTCTACCATGCTATACTGTCGGGCCGTGATCACTCGGGAGGTGATCACGGGTATATACTATACATACATACTATTCAGGTGGTGACTAAAGTCGGGTCGACTCGGTGGAGTACCCGCATGTGATTCCGATGTGGGGGCTGAAGGGACAGGTGGCTCCATCCCGGTAGAGGTGGGCCTGGGTTCCCGACGGCTCCCGACTGTTACTTTGTGGCGGAGTGTCCGTGGCTACATCATTAACACGCTTGGTATTTGATCTGAGTCTGGCCATTTGGTCCATATGCACTAACCAACTACGTGGGAAAGTTATGGGCACTTGACGTCGTGGTATCAGCCGAAGCTTTCGTGACGTCAGCGACTGAGCGGCGTGCACCGGATTGGAACGTAAGCCTGCTCTTGTATTAAGGGGGCTAGTTCTGCTTCCGGCCGCGTACGCAACGTGCAGGTGTGCTAAGGGCGATGGGCCCATTCCCCTGTGTGCTTAGGTTTAGACCGGCGTGCTGACCTCTCTGTTGGCCTAGGTGGGGCTGCGACGTGTTGATCTTCCGCGGCCGGGTATGACCCAGAAAAGTGTGTCCGGCCAAATGGGATCGAGCGTGTTGGGTTATGTGGTGCACCCTTGCAGGGAAGTTAATCTATTCGAATAGCCGTGATCTTCGGTAACAGGACGACTTGGAGTTGTACCTTTGACCTTATGACAACTAGAACCGGATACTTAATAAAACACACCCTTCCAAGTGCCAGATACAACCCGGCGATCACTCTCTAATAGGGCGACGAGGAGGGGATTGCCGGGTAGGATTATGCTATGCGATGCTGCTTGGTGAACTTACCATCTACTCTTTTCTACATGCTGCAAGATGGAGGTGGCCAGAAGCGTAGTCTTCGACAGGATTAGCTATCCCCCTCCTATTCTGGCGTTCTGCAGTTCAATCCACCGATACGGCCCTTTACACATATACCCCTGCATATGTAGTGTAGCTCCTTGCTTGCGAGTACTTTGGATGAGTACTCACGGTTGCTTTCTCCCCCTTTTCCCCCTTTCCTTTCTCTCTGGTTCTCGCAACCAGATGCTGGAGCCCAGGATCCAGACGCCACCGTTGAGGACGACTCCTACTATACCGGAGGTGCCTACTACTACGTCCAGGCCGCTGACGACAGCCAGGAGTACTTTAGAAGGATCCCAAGCAGGAGGCCTGTGCCTCTTTCGATCTGTATCCCAGTTTGTGCTAGCCATCTTATGGCAACTTGTTTAACTTATGTCTGTACTTAGATATTGTTGCTTCCGCTGACTCGTCTATGATAGAGCACTTGTATTCGAGCCCTCGAGGCCCATGGCTTGTATTATGATGCTTGTATGACATATTTTATTTTTAGAGTTGTGTTGTGATATCTTTCCGTGAGTCCCTGATCTTGATCATACACGTTTACGTGTATGATTATTGTACGATTGAATCGGGGGCATCACATAGCTATTGAGTGTAACATGCCCAAGAGGGGCCGGGTTATACTCATGGCGGTTCATAAAAGACAAAGCCCATGAGGATATTAAGGATGGCGGTTCACGGAGCAGGCTGCTAAGGGCCAGAAGCGCAAAAGAGACTTAAGACCCATAGGTGTAATCCGTCATGTATGTATGACTTGTATTGTAAGGAAAGTGTAACTAGTCACTGAGCCGGACACGTTGTCTATGAGCCGACCGGGAATTTGTAAGCCACCGGGTGTCAACATGTGTATATAAAGGGGCGACCCGATGGCGGGTTAAGGACATGAAACTACAGATCGAAAGCTAGGTCAAGCGGATTCACTCCTTAGTAATCGAAACCTAAGCAATACCACCTCAAACTGGATTAGTCCTTTACCTTCAATGCAAGGGGCTGAACCAGTATAAACTCCCTATGTCCTTTGTCCCGTTTAACCCCTTTAAGTTAACCTAGTGCGATGGCTCCACGACTAAGTCCTCACAATAGGACATATGCCGTGACTATTCCACGACAAAATGCATCATTAGTAGATGAGGGCATCAAATAGTTATCTGTTTTTGCTAAGTTTGTCGATGTGCATTCCGTGAGAGCAAGTGCAAAGATGTTAGTTGACTCATAGTACGAGGTAGTGTGAAAACAGCAACTTCCTTGATAAAGAAACTTTCATCTAAATTGGTGTCACCATTGCGTTTGTAGTCCAACGGTTAGGATAATTACCTTCCAAGCAATAGATCGGGTTTGACTCCCGGCAGACGCAATTTTTTCCTAAGGTGCTGCCACTTACTTGTTCCATGATATTGACTTTTTATTACACATGGAAACTTCTTTAATGATATTGACTTTTTATTATACATGGAAACTTTTTTAGAGGTCGCTCTGATTTTGTATTCTATCTATCTATATCTATCTATACCAATATAAAAAGACCCAGTAGGGCAGATCCAACAGATCTCGGTCATCCATTAGCATTAATCCGACAGTCCTTATTGTCCTAATGGTGAGCAACTAAACACGTTTAGCGCTAAAATCGTTTATTGCTAATAAATCCTTTCTCTCCCCGACCCCCTTGTTTACGTACCCTTTCACATGAAAGGAAACTGCTATAGCGATCCGTCGTGCGATCCCCTTCCTTACGTACCCTTTCACACGAAAGGAAACTGCCACAGCGAACCGTCGTGCGATCCTCTTCCTTACGTACCCTTTCACACGAAAGGAAACTGCCACAGGGAACCGCCCCAAGGCGCCGCCCCATCACCTCGCTTCAGTGACGCACACCTCCCCCATCGCCTCGACCCGCAACAGCTTCAAGGACGCTGCCCCTCACATCTCTGTGCCGCCTCTACCCATCGTTTTTCCCGGCCTCGGCCGTTGTGACGCCGCCGCAACTTCAAGGATGCCGGCTGTCGGGGACGCCGCCTACACCACCTGGCCGACCGGCGGGGGCGTGTCGGAGGCGCCGCCTGGACCGCCCATCGCCGTTGGACCTGTCAGGGACGTCGCATGGCCATCCGTTGGTGTCGGGCTGTCAGTTGGCGTCGGGCTGTCGGACCATCATGGACACTGCCTGGACCACCTGCCCGTCCCTCTCCGTCGGGCCTAGGTCATCAATGCCGCCATCAGGGGATGCCGCCATCAAACACGCAGCCACCGGGCTAGAGGTCTTTCATCTCTACTTTCTTCATTTCTTCCTGAGAAGATTAATTCATGTTTCACTGAATAGAAAAGCAGCCTGTATGCACTAAAAACTGAACCCAAATCAGGCTTCGTAAAACTGAACCAAAAGCAGCCTTATGTGCACACATTCAACAGTTATTAAGCTCCATTACCAACATGCGCTATGAAACAACTAGGTTACACCACGATATGGAACTTTTGGTAGCAGCTGGGTAGTGGATCAGTTGTGCTGATTCCAATGGATTGTGCTTAGATTTTTGGATTTCTCTTTTAGCGGCCTGAGGACAAGGTATGTGCCCCCTCCCCTGGTCACTTGCATATGCCATTAACTACGTTGGATTAGTACAATTTTCAACCCATTTGAAGGAAGAGATGGACCTGGCGCAGGTGGTGCTTACTCAAACTATTTATTTTGAAGCTACTTTTTAAAAGAGAATTCAGGTATATTTTCAAGCTGAATTAAGATTACACGTGCAATGCACGTGCACATTTACTAGTACTTTTAAGGGTGCTAGATAATTGTCCGTGTGTTACAATTTTCTTTGTTTTTACATCATTGGTTGATGTACATCCGTCCTATGATACATCCAACCGACCATTAGAGCATCTATAGAGACGTCCGGACGGACGGCTCAGTCACTGACTGGTCGTGAAAATTCGTCTTAGACGGGCGCCTCAAATGCCTGTACTGGCCAGCATCCCTTATATCTAGCCCAAATATGGGGGCGCCCAGACGCTGCCACCACGTTGGAGTTGATAGACCTACACCAAATCCATCCCCTCGACCTACCGGATCCATTTGCTCTCTCCTCTCTTCTTCCTCCTACCCACCGCCTGTCTCACAGCTCCATCGACACGCGCGCTCCATCGCCTTTCCAATCCTCTGTGCCGCCAGCACCGGCACCACACTCCTCTCTCCCGTCCTCGCTGCCGGGGACTTCGTCGCCGGCCCGGATGCGACCGCGGTATGTTCGGCAACTCTCGGGCTCCCCCTTGCACTCTTTATGTTTGACACATAGTCCAACGTGGTTTTTTGTAGGAAAAACAATGAATTCGGATGGTTCATCGGACAAGGAGTATGGACCGACATAGCTTGATAAAATGATAAAAGATGAGTTCTTCGATTCCTCGAATTTGGGTGAAGAAGTGGACATGACCATGCTCATGAGCATGCAAGAGGAAACGGACCGGCAAGTAGAGCATATTCTTAACTTCAAGGGCTCAATCAAAGGGAGAAGAGTGGTCAATCAGGATAGGGTGTCCAGAGCACGACTACTGTGCCAGGGCTACTTTACTCCAAAGTCGGAACCCAACTTTCCCGGATGATCCATGGTTTCATCACCGTTTTCGCATGCGGAAACCATTGTTTCTGCGCATTGTGGAGGGAGTGGAGGCACACGATGACTACATCAAGCTCATATGGGATTGTTGCAACAAACTTTCTTTCTCTGCTAAGCAGAAGCACGACTGCTCTGAGGATGCTTGCAGTTGGTACTGCCACAGATGCCGTTGGTGAGATAGTGAGGATGGGGGAGAGCACATTCCTGGAGAGTGAAGACTACTGTCGAGTTCGCCCGCGCCATTGTGCGGTGTTTGGAGCAGAGTATCTGAGAGAACCAAATGCGCGGGACACAGAGAGATTGTTGGCTATTAGAGAGGCCAGATGGTTTACAAGGAAGCTCAGATCAATTGATTGCATGCATTGGCAATGGAAGAACTGCCCCAAGGCTTGCAGGGAATGTATCGAGGGCACAACAAAGAGGTCACCATCAAATTAGAAAGCAGTTGCATCACATGACTTATGAATTTGCATGCTTTCATTGGAATGTCAGGTTCTCACACGACATCAACGTGCTTCAACGATCTCCGATGTTCATGAGGCTTTACAATGTGGATTCACCATTGTGCAACTAAACCATCAACAGCCATGACTACAACATGAGATACTATCTTGCCGATGATATCTATCCTCAATGGGTGGCGTTTGTGAAGATAATTATTTCCGAACAACATGGCAAGAAAAAAAGCCACTTGGCAACAATGCAGGAAGCAGCTAGGAAGGATGTGGAGAGGGCATTCGGAGTGCTTCAAGCTTGTTGGGCAATTGTTAGTGGTGTTGCAATGATGTAGTGTTGGAGTTGTGTCGAATATTGTGTACAAGGTAGGTTATAGTTGGACTTATAGTTGTATTGTGTTTACAGGATACGGAGTCGTGTCCAAGTAGGACACTTGTATCCTAGGCCTCTCTTATATAGCGGGGGTAGACACACGATGTAATCTATACCAACATAATAGCACAGGCGCGCAAGGGGGAGCCGGTGGCGTGTGCCGGCGCCCGGGTGGCCGATGTGCAGTATTGTGACGGTGTCACGGGGAGGAGTGCCCGTAGTCAGGCCCCGGGATGTAGCCATATCGGTGAACCTCGTTAACAAATCTCGGTGTCGTGCTTGTGTGATTGCTTGGTCCTCGGATAATCGACAGTATGCCTCGGACTTATTCTAACAAGTAGTATCATGAGCAAGGTTCGATTTGAGGTTGCAGCTATTGATCTAGAGGTGGAGCAGAATTCGTCAAATTAATTGGTGGTCGATAGTGCGACCGGGCAAGATCGATGGGATGGCGGGGGTTCTGCTCGTGTCAAGAAGCAATCGGAAGCGGCAAGAGTCGTGTTCGTATTCGGTTCAGCATCTGTTGGCGAGACCGAGTCGCTTGGCGACTTGCGGCAGGCGGAAGCAAGAGCGGTAGCCGTAGCGCATAGCACGTGTGGCGACTGGCGAACGTGTTGGTTGTGGTTTCGAGACCAGGAACGTGCATGGGAGGCTCTAAGGCCCAGCTGGGGCAGTCAGGCCGAAGGCTGTCAGCGCGCAGTGTTTTGTGGCTAGTTGCAGGAGCAGCTACGGTGTGGACCGTACGGGAGGCCGATGGTATATGGCGTGAGATTTGTTTGGACAAAAAGAAAGAGTAGTCTGCACATGGTGATGGTATTTACGTGGCATGGATAGCAAACATGAAAGGCAATGACATTGGGAGTTGTGAGGCACATGCTTGGTGAACCATAGAGTCTACCCGGAAGTTATGTCTCTTTTGGATGTGTTGCTAATTGCACGTGTGTTTACTATTGGTTTGCTGGCAGTTCTAGGACGCGCGCATAAGGTTCATGAATCCTGGAGTGCGTGTACAAGGATCATGCATACACAGGGCGTTAAGCAAGGCACGGAGATGTGCAGGGCGGACACGACGCAGGATGGAGCATGGTTGCAGTCGGATAATTTCGGATGGGTCGGGCTAGATAGTCTGACAAATCGACGCAAGTCAGTTGGTATAGAAGACGGTGGTGGGATCAGCAATGACGACATAGGAGTGTGATGCTGATGGTGACCAACTTCTGGGCGTAGAAACACGTGGTGCACATGTCCGAGGCTTGTGCGGCTTCGACAAGACTATGGCGCGGGATTGATTCAAGGTGGTGTATACACGGAGCTTGAAGTCGATGAGGCGCGTGGTTGGACTGATCATCTACCATGAAGTCATGTTGAAGGTGGAGCTGGAGTCTGGAAGACTTCACTCGGTGCTGATTGAGGGGCTACGGCGTAAGACGTCAGAGAGTCGAAGCCTATTCAGTGAGAGGGAAAAAGCGAGTGACATGCAGTTCGGACTGGAGCCCAGTGGTCTGATGGAAGCTTGAAACTCGTCATCGGTCAGTGATGATCGGTGGTACTCTGTAGTGGGGGTTGAGTGGTGTGGTTTTGCGGCCCTTGAGACTCGACCGGGACAGCGGAGGCTCGACGCGGTAATAGCGGAGGGGCATGCGGTATGCACGGGATATTGTAAGTGCATCTAGTGCCCCTTAGTAATTTTGGTGTATTGAAGACTTATAGGTTAAGGGACTAATGTGTTTATGAGTGTACATAGGTCTATAAGTCTATGAGGAGTTTGATATTTACAGAGAAAGTCGACCCCTAAAAATGAAGTTCTTCGACTGAAGACTTTGGTATTCTGAAGACTTTGAAAGTGAAGAAATTGGTGTGACCTTGAAGACTTGGTATTCATTTGAGGAACATGAAGCATGAAGACTTTTGTTTTCGTAGTTTCGTTTTCTCTTTCTTGAGTCATAGGAAACACCGTACTGTTAAAGGGGGTCGAGGAAATACTAAGGAAAAATTTCCATGTGATGCTCAACTCAAAATCCTACACCTACCAATCCCTTGGAGTGAAGCCTTTGGAAATCTCATACAGTTCAGTCAATTTCTTCAGTGACAGAGACGAAGTTCTTCTGGTCTCTGAGGAATTTTTTCTGACTGAGGAGTTAGGAATTCGCTAGTGCGGATTGCCTACACAGTGAGGACATGATAGCCCTGAGGAATTTGAGAGTAAAATTTCCGACCGTTGCTGTGCTACGCGCCAGCTGTCCCAAAATATTTTATCCACCTAACGGTCATATCATTGAAGGGTATGTATGTCTTATCATGTCGGGCTGCTCCCTAGGCTATAAATAGCCGCCCCCTACAACCACTAGCTGGTTGGCTGCTCCGAGAGAAACTGACACTTGTCATTTGAGAGCATCCCATCCTCCAAGGACTTTGAGCAAAAACCATCGAGTGACGAAAACCCAAAACCAAACACCTACAAACCCAAAGTGATTGAGCATCACTGAAGAGATTGATCCTGCATGGATCCGACGCTTTTTACCTTTGAATACTGTGCTTCTTCCAGACGGTTAGGCGTCATGGTCTAGAGCATCCAAGAGGAATTTTGGATTGCCGAGTGACCGAGTCTGTGAAGGTTTGGATGTCGCCTGAAGACTTACCACGAATGATTGGACGAGGTCTGTGTGACCTTAGTTCAAGGAAAATATGGTGAGGACTGGGTGTCCTGAGCTGCGTGCTCAGCGACTGGGTGTCCGGGACTGTGTGTCCTCGAGTTTAAATACTCAGCCGCTCCAACCAGACGTACAACTGAGACAGCAGTTGGAACTGGTCTACCAAATCATTGTCTTCACCAACCTTACTGGTTCTATTTCCTCAACTCTTTCATTTCCTCATTACTGTGTTGAGTGCTTCAACATATCTGTGTTTGAAGACTTTGACTGAAGACTTTCTCAATTTCCTCAGTTCAATTTCTTCAGTCTGTTTGTCTTCATCTTGTGCTATCCTGTGATTACGCTTTCTGTACTCTGTGCTTGTCTTCATTTCATCATGATGACTATGTCTGTATTTTGTTATGCTTACTTCACCGGAAAATTCCTCAGTGAAGAATTCACAAAAATCGCCTATTCACCCCCCCTCTAGTCGATATAACGCACTTTCAATTGGTATCAGAGCAAGGTACTCCCTTGTTCTGTGTGATTTTGGTTCCTAGAGTTTTAGTTATGTCGACCGCAGGTATGATCAAGGTCTCGGCTGGGTGTCCTACCTTTGATGGAAT
Source organism: Triticum aestivum (assembly GCF_018294505.1). Lineage (NCBI taxonomy): Eukaryota > Viridiplantae > Streptophyta > Magnoliopsida > Poales > Poaceae > Triticum > Triticum aestivum. The sequence continues at coordinate 736,332,651 of NC_057803.1, read as the reverse complement.
GGACTACCCCTACTGGAAGAACAAGATGCGAATGCATCTTGAGGCAATTGACAACGATCTCTGGTATGTTGTGGAAAATGGTGTTCCCTCTGTCTCACCCTCACTGAACGCTACCGATGTGAAGAGATTCAAGCAACTCGATTCTCAAGCGAAAAATATCATATGTGTCCATCTGAGCAAAGGACAGTATGGAAGAGTGAGTGCTTTGGAAACTGCTAAGCTTATCTGGGATAGGCTGTCCAAAGTAAATGAAGGAGTCTCAACTCAGCGTGACTCTCGAGTTGATGTTCTTCGCAATCTCTTCAACCGCTTCAAAAGACTCGACAATGAAAATGTTCAACAAACCTTCGATCGCCTCACTGACATCTCAAATGAGCTTCAAGCGCTTGGTGCCACTGACATCACCGACCATGAGGTGGTGAAGAAATTGTTGAGATTGCTTGATTCCCCATTTGATACTTTGGCACTGATGATACAAGAACGTGTTGACTACAAGTCACTTGATCCCGCTGATATCCTCGAGAGGCTAAATACTCATGAGTTCCAGCTTGCTGAAAAGAGAGATCTCTATGGTTCGAGCTATGGTAAATCACGTGCCCTGAAGGCCAAGGCAGTGTCTGAATCTGAATGTGAAGATTCTGGTAGCAGCCTTGGTGATCCTGAAGAATTGAGCCAGGAGCTAGCACTACTCGTGAAGAAGTTCCAGAAGTTCTCAAGACGTGGTCGCTTTGGAAAATCCTCAAGGAGCAGTGATTCCTCATCCAGTGACTATAAGAGAAGGCTATGCCACAAGTGCAAGAAACCTGGTCACTATATTCAAGATTGTCCTCAGTGGGAAAAAGAATTAAAGAAGAAGAAATACAAGGATTACAGTTCTGATGACGCTAAGAAGAAGAAGAAATCGTCAAAATCTTCATCATCAAAATCCTCAAAATCTTCATCTCACAAGAAGAGCAGCTCCAAGAAGGCTCGGGCATTCATTGGCAAGGAAATGGACTCTGAAGCTGAATCTGAGGAACATGAGGAAGAGGAGGCATTTGAGGAGTCCGAGTCTGGTGTGGCGAGTCTGGCTCTCGCTACTGCTTTCGTCAGCAAGTCTATCTTCAACTCTGAAGAAACTGTTCTCTCCAACAAGGCTGATGAAGATAATGATGACTATGCTCCCACCTATTGCTTCATGGCAAAGGGTGCCAAGGTACTCAAATATACCTCCTCTGAATCTAGTGAGAATGAATCTGATGAAAACCTCATGCCCAGCTACTCTAAACTTGCTAAGATTGCTGTAAAACAACAAAGGGCTTTTGAAAAGGTTCAAAACATGCTAGATAAAAGTGATGATATGTTGGGTGAAGAAATGGATCGCACTAAAGCCCTGACTGAAAATCTTCAGAGACTTCAGTCTAGGTTTGACAGCCTTCAAGGTCATCATAACACTCTCTTGTCTGATCATGAGAAGCTTTCTTATGAATTTCTTCAAAGAAAGCAAGATCTTGAGAAGCTATGAGTGAGTTATAAAGATCTACAGAAGGAGCGCGATTCATTGCTAGCTCAACAAATCAACGCTTCTCAAGAAGAATTAGTTCCTCCATGCTTAAAGTGCATTGAACGTAAATCTGCTAATTCTTCACCTGAGTGTTCAAATGCTTCAATTGTTACAAATTCTTCTCCTGCCTCTGCTATCACTAATTCTTGATCTGAGGACATTGCTAGTATCACTGACGATGCAGGGCTGAAGGAATTGTACATGACAGGCATGTACAAAAGCCTCAAAGGGCATCAGACTCTTTGTGATGTGCTTAAAAAGCAGATCCTCAACAGGAACCCTAGGAAAGAGGGTATTGCCTTTGAGAGGAAACTCAATGCTGACGGAACATATTGGAAGCCTGAGCAGTACCCCAAAACCTCATGGGTTGCTGCAAAGGGACCTCCAGTTGATCCATCTAACTTATCTGGCTTCACATGTGAATCTCCTCATTCTTCTGATGAGTCGTTTGACTCCAACTATAAACTGTTCAAAAATCAGAATGGTGAAGTATTTTCTAGGTATGTTGGCACTAACTGCAGGAACGGTTCTCCTATGAAGAAAATATGGGTTCCCAAAAGGTGCCTTGAAAGTCTTCAGGTGAATGTCCTCATGACACCACCTGTGAAGAATTGGAACCCCAGATCAAACTCTTCATATGGACCAAATGCTTCATATGGATCCAAGTCCTCATATGGACCAAATTCCTCATGTGGATCAAATTCCTCAAAAGGATCAAAGTCCTCATATGATTATCATCGTGCTAACAACTCTGTTTCGCAGGGTAGAGCTAAGGGCTATGAATATATGCATTATTCTTCAAACCATTATGTTCATAAGTCCTCGAAGAATTTCTCTGCTTATTCATATGCTTACCCTAACCCCTCTTATGTGAAACGAACTGGATTGGCTTCTATGCCACCATTCGCATATGGAGCTCGTAGATTGATGAATTTGCCACCCCTTCAGGTGTGGGTGGTGAAGAAAAAGAACTAATCTCTTCTGCAGGGTCAGGTCTCCGGACGTGCTTTAACGTCTGAAGAATTTGCTGGGGGCCAGACAAAATTGCCTGAAAGGACGCAGGCTAATCATGAAGAAATGAACTTTCATTTCACACGTCCTCATACTGCTATATCTGTTTTACTGCTTGATGAAATTCATCTGATGAATTTGATATCATATTCTTCACTGATGAAGAATATGAGATTGTAAGTTGCACTAATTCATCTGCAGGATGATCAACCCAAAGCCAATGAGTGGGTCCTCGATAGTGGATGTACAAATCACATGACTGGTGACAAGAATCTATTGATGGATTCTCCCTTATCACCATCGCACCTGAAGCATATCATCTTCGCTGACAAGGCAAAAGTCAGGTATTGGGTCTAGGTAAGGTTGCGATCTCTAAGGACATACACATGGACAAAGTCATGCTTGTTGAGTCCTTAGGATACAACCTCATGTCAGTCTCAATGCTTTGTGATCTTGATATGGTTGTTGTCTTTGGCAAGTATCGTTGTGTTGTGATTATGGAAGCTGACCAGTCCAAAGTCTTTGAAGGCTTTAGGAGAGGAGACTTGTATATTGTTGATTTCTCTATAGGACCGCAACCAGCCGTGTGCCTACTTGCAAAAGTTTCAGAAGGCTGGCTATGGCATCGACGACTTGGTCACGCATGCATGAGGAATTTGCACACGCTTGCGAAGAAGAAGCATGTCATTGGCATTGAGAATGTCAAATTCCTCAAGGATCACTTGTGTGGAGACTGTGAAGCTGGAAAAATGACAAAGGCCAAGCATCCAGCGAAGACTATCATGACCACTACTCGACCATTCGAATTGCTTCACATGGACCTCTTTGGTCCTAATCATTACTCAGCAGTCACTAATGATGCATCTCTATATGACTTTGTTATTGTTGATGATTACTCTCGTTACACATGGTTACACATTGTTACTTACAAACATGAAGTGCAGGAAGTCTTCAAACGATTTTCCTCGAGGGCTTCAACCAACTTTGGTGTGAAGATCAAGCACATCAGGAGTGACAATGGAACTGAGTTCAAGAATTCTGGTCTTGATGACTATCTTGATGAACTTGGTATTACTCATGAGTTATCTGCTCCTTATACTCCTCAGCAAAATGGCATCGTGGAGGGCAAGAACAGAACTCTTGTTGAGATGGCTCGCACTATGCTTGATGAATACAAAACGCCTCGTCGTTTTTGGATTGATGCAATTGATACCGCGTGCCACATCATCAACAGAGTATATCTTCACAAATTCTTCAAGAAGACTGCCTATGAACTCCTCACTGACAAGAAACCCAATGTGAGTTATTTCAAAGTCTTCGGTGCTAAATGTTGGATTAGAGATCCTCATCACAATGCTAAATTTGAACTGAAAGCACATGAAGGTTTTATGCTTGGTTATGGAAAGGACTCGCACACCTACAGAGTCTTCAACAGCGCTCTTCACAAGGTTGTTAACTGTAGATGTGCAGTTCGATGAAACTAATGGCTCGCAAAGAGAGCACCTACCTTCTGTGATAGATGAACCAGCACCTGAGGATTCTATCAAGTTCAAGGCGACTGAGGATGTCATTCCTACTGAAGAATCTGCTAAAGAATTCATTCCAGAACGTGAAGAACGTCGAGCTGATGCACCTGAAGATAATGCTGAAGAAAATGGTGCTGAAGAAAATGTTGATCAAATTCCTCGACGACAACCAGCTCATCCTCGCGTTGCAAAAGAAGTGCAAGTTGACAAGATCATCGATGACATTGAAGCACCAGGTCCTCTCACACGCTCAAAAGCTTCACATTTATCTAACTTTTGTGGGCACTATGCTTTTGTCTCTATCACAGAGCCCACTAAGGTAGATGAAGCATTTCTGGAGCCTGAGTGGATTCAGGCCATGCAAGAAGAATTACATCAGTTCGAGCTCAACAATGTCTGGGAACTGGTCAAACGTCCAGATCCTCGCAAGCATAATATCATTGGCACAAAGTGGATCTACCGCAACAAGCAAGATGAAAATGGCCTTGTGGTAGGAATAAGGCACGACTTGTAGCTCAAGGCTACACACAGGTTGAAGGAATTGATTTCGATGAAGCTTTTGCACCTGTTGCTAGACTTGAGGCTATTCGCATATTACTTGCTTGTGCTAACCATCATGATATCACCTTATATCAAATGGATGTGAAAAGTGCATTCCTCAATGGTAAGCTTGAGGAAGAAGTATATGTTGCTCAACCCCCAGGTTTTGAAGATCCAAAGAATCCTGACAAAGTCTTCAGACTCAAGAAGGCCCTCTATGGCCTCAAGCAGGCCCCTCGGGTGTGGTATGGTACTTTGAAGGAATTCCTCATGAAGAATGGCTTCAGACCCGAATATCAAATGTCTATGATGGGAGAGTCGAAATTCTTCTTAGGTCTCCAAATTCGTCAACAGCGCAATGGCATATTCATATCTCAAGTGAAATACCTCAAAGATGTTCCGAGGAAATTAGGCATGCAAGTTTGCAAAGGCGTCAAAATTCCTATGCCCACAAATGGCCATCTATGCACTGATGAAAATGGTATTGACTTCGATCACAAGGTGTACCGCTCCATGATTGGTTCTTTATTGTACTTATGTGCATCTAGGCCAGATATAATGCTTAGTGTTTGCATGTGTGCCCGATTTCAAGCTACACCGAAGGAATCACACCATAAGGCTGTGAAGCATATTCTTCGATATCTAGCTCACACACCAACACTAGGATTATGGTACCCCAAGGGCTCTGCTTTTGATCTCATTGGATATTCTGACTCTGACTATGCTGGTGATCGTGTGGACCGCAAGTCAACATCTGGTACTTGTCATTTCCTCGAACGATCTTTGGTCTATTGGTCCTCGAAGAAACAGAACTGCGTATCACTGTCTACTGCGGAAGCTGAGTACATTGCTGCTGGTTCTTGCTGTGCTCAATTGCTGTGGATGAAGCAAACTCTCAAGGACTACGGCATCAACATGAAGAATGTGCCTCTCTACTGTGACAATGAGAGTGCCATCAAGATTGCTCACAACCCAGTTCAGCACTCGAAGACAAAGCATTCAGATTCGTCATCATTTTCTTCGTGATCATGTGTTGAAGGGCGACATCTCCATCGAGCATGTGAAGACTGAAGAACAGCTAGCCGATATCTTCACAAAGCCCTTGGATGAGAAGAGATTTAGCAAGTTGCGGTGTGAGTTAAATATCTTAGAATCTTTGAATGTTCTTTGAAAATGGCACTTATCCTAACACTTATGCAAAATTGATGACATAGATCTGCAACACATGAAGAAACGTTTTTCTTCAATCAATGAAGAACAACACTCTAAGTGTGAAGAAATTAACGAAGAATTTGATTCTCAGAACCCTACGACAATTGTACGCGGTGTCTGAAATCATCATTCTTATAGGGTGGGACACGCCACCACCAAAGTTGAAAATCTTCAATTTGAGTTTTTCCTCATTTTTGAAATTCTTCAGTTTTTCAAATTCTTCAACTTTGCAAAATCTTCACTGTTTCCGTCTTTTTTCTTCATTGGCTATATATATGTATGTATATATATATATATATATATATATATATATATATATATATATGGGTTTATGTCCTCTACAACATTCACTTATGGCTATTTCTTCAAGTTGCATTTTCTGCTAAGTGAATGTGATCGGACCCTTCCCCCTCTATGCTATACTCAACCCAATCTATTCACAAGTTCTTCAGGTGCGTTCTATTTGAAACTCGTTGAAAGTCTTCATTGTGTGCATGTCAGCTGAAGAAATTGCAAACGGAACCTCAAAACTAATCTTATCCAAATTTTCGGCTTTGCCGCTCAAACCGTTCCGCTTTCTACGATAGACTTATCTATTCACCGACGATCTAACACGATCTCCACTTTTCAGTACGTGGGTGACACATGTCAAGCGAATGAGAAGGGTCAGGGGCACGTTCGTCCTAAATCTTCGGGCGAACAGTTTTTCACTGCAACTATAAATACCCCCTCTCCCCTTCCTCACTTCCTTTACTCCGCTCGACCGCTCTCTCATCCACTCGAGCTTCTCAAACCCTAGCGCTGCCGCTACTCCATCGTTGCCGGTGAGGAAGAGCTTCACTGCCTCGACCTCGTCGCCGTCGTACTCGCGCCGGCCGCGGAAATCTTCACTCCGCCGCCGCCGTAGCTGTCTTCCTCCGCCAAGTTAGGGCGTGGAAGATCTGAACGGACGAGCTTCAAATCTACACTTCTCAGTTCGAAGTGTTCTTCATCCAGGGTAATTAAAAGTTACTTTTACTGCCCTCTTTGATTCAAATTTTCTCTACAAAATCTTCAAACGTGTTTTATTCTTCAAATCCTCACACACAAAACACCTCACTAGTCATCCGTTCTTGATTCGTTTCTCTAAGCATCATTTTTCTTCAAGATCCCTCAATTGTGTGGATCCTCGATCTATACAACTCTGGAACCTAAGACAAAGAACGCTTAGTGAAATTCTTCAAGGCTCATCTGGTCAAATTCCTCAAACTTATTCTTTTTGAAAAACCTTCTGAGAACGCATATGACCTCTCCAAATTCCTCGCAACTATACTCTGTTCACAGGTACTCATGTCCGCTGCTGAATCACTAGGTTCTCATCTGTTGGAAATATGCCCTAGAGGCAATAATAAAAGGATTATTATTGTCTTTCTTGTTCATGATAATTGTCTATTATTCATGCTATAATTGTATTATCCGGAAATCGTAATACACGTGTGAATACATAGACTACAATATGTCCCTAGTGAGCCTCTAGTTGACTAGCTCGTTGATCAATAGATAGTCATGGTTTCCTGACTATGGACATTGGATGTCATTGATAACGGGATCACATCATTAGGAGAATGATGTGATGGACAAGACCCAATCCTAAGCATAGCACAAGATTGTGTAGTTTGTTTTGCTAGAGCTTTTCCAATGTCAAGTATCTTTTTCCTTAGACCATGAGATCGTGTAACTCCCGGATATCGTAGGAGTGCTTTGGGTGTACCAAACGTCACAACTTAACTGGGTGACTATAAAGGTGCACTACAGGTATCTCCGAAAGTGTCTGTTGGGTTGTCACGGATCGAGACTGGGATTTGTCACTCCGTATTACGGAGAGGTATCACTGGGCCCACTCGGTAATGCATCATCATAATGAGCTCAAAGTGACCAAGTGTTTGGTCACGGAATCATGCATTATGGTACGAGTAAAGTGACTTGCCGGTAACGAGATTGAACGAGGTATTGGGATACCGACGATCGAATCTTGGGCAAGTAACATACCGATTGACAAAGGGAATTGTATACGGGGTTGCTTGAATCCTCGACATCGTGGTTCATCTGATGATATCATCGAGGAGCATGTGCGAGCCAACATGGGTATCCAGATCCCGCTATTGGTTATTGACCGGAGAGCCGTCTCGGTCATGTCTACGTGTCTCCCGAACCCGTAGGGTCTACACACTTAAGGTTCGGTGACGCTAGGGTTGTATGAATATGAGTATGCAGCAAACCAAAAGTTGTTCGGAGTCCCGGATGAGATCCCGGATGTCACGAGGAGTTCCGGAATGGTCCGGAGGTAAAGAATTATATATGGGAAGTCGAGTTTCGGCCATCGGGAAAGCTTCGGGGTCCACCGGTATTGTACCGGGACCAGCCGAAGGGTCCCGGGGGTCCACCGGGTGGGGCCACATATCCCGGAGGACCCCATGGGCTGAAGTGGGAGGGGAACCAGCCCCTGGTGGGCTGGTGCGCCCCCCTGGGCCCCCCTCTGCGCCTAGGGTTGGGAACTCTAGGGGAGGGGGCCCCCCACTTGCCTTGGGGGGCACTCCACCCCCTTGGCCGCCGCCCCCCCTAGGAGATCCCATCTCCTAGGGCCGGCACCCCCTGGGGACCCTATATATAGAGGGGGGAGGGAGGGCAGCCGCACCCTTGCACTTGGCGCCTCCCTTCCCCCTTGCTACACCTCCTCCTCCCGTAGTCGCTTGGCGAAGCCCTGCCGGAACTCTGCTGCATCCACCACCACGCCGTCGTGCTGCTGGATCTTCATCAACCTCTCCCTCCTCCTTGCTGGATCAAGGCGCGGGAGACGTCATCCACTCCGTACGTGTGTTGAACGCGGAGGTGCTGTCCGTTCGGCACTTGGTTATCGGTGATTTGGATCACGACGAGTACGACTCCCTCAACCCCGTTCACTTGAACGCTTCCGCTCACGATCTACAAAGGTATGTAGATGCACTCCTATCACTCATTTCTAGATGAACTCATAGATGGATCTTGGTGAAATCGTAGGAAATTTTTTATTTTCTGCAACGTTCCCCAACAATGGCATCATGAGCCAGGTCTATGTGTAGTTCTCTATTGCACGAGTAGAACACAAATCTGTTGTGGGCGTAGATGTTGTCAACTTTCTTGCCGTTACTAGTCTTATTTTGCTTCAGCGGTATTGTGGGATGAAGCGGCCCGGACCGACCTTACACTTACGCTTACGTGAGACAGGTTCCACCGACTGACATGCACTAGTTGCATAAGGTGGCTAGCGGGTGTCTGTCTCTCCCACTTTAGTTGGAGCGGATTCGACGAAAAGGGTCCTTATGAAGGGTAAATAGAAGTTGACAAATCACGTTGTGGTTTTTCGTAGGTAAGAAAACGTTCTTGCTAGAACCCTATTGCAGCCACGTAAAAGATGCAACAACAATTAGAGGACGTCTAACTTGTTTTTGCAGCAATTGCCTTGTGATGTGATATGGCCAAAAGTTGTGATGAATGATGAATGATATATTGTGATGTATGAGATCATGTTCTTGTAATAGGAATCATGACTTGCATGTCGATGAGTATGACAACCGGCAGGAGCCATAGGAGTTGTCTTAATTATTGTATGACCTACGTGTCATTAATTCAACGCCATGTAATTACTTTGCTTTATTGCTAAACCGTTAGCTATAGTAGTAGAAGTAATAGTTGGCGAGCAACTTCATGGAGACACGATTATGGAGATCATGATGATGGAGATCATGGTGTCATGCCGGTGACAAGATGATCATGGAGCCCCGAAGATGGAGATCAAAGGAGCTATATGATATTGGCCATATCATGTCACTACTATGTAATTGCATGTGATGTTTATTATGTTTATGCAACTTGTTTACTTAGAACAACGGTAGTAAATAAGATGATCCCTTATAATAATTTCAAGAAAGTGTTCTCCCTAACTGTGCGCCGTTGCTAAAGTTCGTCGTTTCGAAGCACCACGTGATGATCGGGTGTGATAGATTCCTACGTTCACATACAACAGGTGTAAGACAGTTTTACACATGCAAAACACTTAGGTTAACTTGACGAGCCTAGCATGTACAGACATGGCCTCGGAACACAAGAGACTGAAAGGTCGAACATGAGCCGTATGGAAGATACGATCAACATGGAGATGTTCACCGATGATGACTAGTCCGTCTCACGTGATGATCGGACACGGCCTAGTCGACTCGGATCATGTAACACTTAGATGACTAGAGGGATGTCAAATCTGAGTGGGAGTTCATTATATAATTTGATTAGATGAACTTAATTATCATGAACATTAGTCTAAAATCTTTGCAAAAATGTCTTGTAGATCAAATGGCCAACGCTCATGTCAACATGAACTTCAACGCGTTCCTAGAGAAAACCAAGCTAAAAGATGATGGCAGCAACTATTCGGACTGGGTCCGGAACCTGAGGATCATCCTCATAGCTGCCAAGAAACAATATGTCCTAGAAGCACCGCTAGGTGAAGCACCCATCCCAGAGAACCAATACGTTATGAACGCTTGGCAGTCACGTGCTGATGATTACTCCCTCGTTGAGTGCAGCATGCTTTACAGCTTAGAATCGGGGCACCAAAAGCGTTTTGAGCAACACGGAGCATATGAGATGTTCGAGGAGCTGAAAATGGTTTTCCAAGCTCATGCTCGGGTCTAGAGATATGAAGTCTCCGACAAGTTCTATAGTTGTAAGATGGAGGAAAATGGTTCTGTCAGTGAGCACATACTCAAAAATGTCTGGGTTGCACAACCGCCTGTCCCAGGTGGACATTAACCTCCCGGACGAGGTTGTCATTGACAGAATCCTTCAGTCGCTCCCACCGAGCTACAAGAGCTTTGTGATGAACTACAATATGCAGGGGATGGTGAAAACTATTCCTGAAGTATTTTCAATGCTGAAGTCAGCAGAGGTAGAAATCAAGAAAGAACATCAAGTGTTGATGGTCAATAAAACCACTAAGTTCAAGAAGGGCAAGGGTAAGAAGAACTTAAAGAAGGACGGCAAGAATGTTGCCGCGCCCGGTAAGCCAGTTGCCGGGAAGAAGTCAAAGAATGGACCCAAGCCTGAGACTGAGTGCTTTTATAGCAAAGGGAAGGGTCGCTGGAAGCGGAACTGCCCCAAATACTAAGCAGACAAGAAGGCCGGCAACACTAAAGGTATATTTGATATACATGTGATTGATGTGTACCTTACCAGTACTCGTAGTAACTCCTGGGTATTTGATACCGGTGCTGTTGCTCATATTTGTAACTCACAGCAGGAGCTGCAGAATAAGCGGAGACTGGCAAAGGACGAGGTGACGATGCGCGTCGGGAATGGTTCCAAGGTCGATGTGATCGCCGTCGGCACGCTACCTCTACATTTACCTACGGGATTAGTTTTAAACCTCAATATTTGTTATTTAGTGCCAAGTTTGAGCATGAACATTGTATCAGGATCTCGTTTAATACGAGATGGCTACTCATATAAATCCGAGAATAATGATTGTTCTATTTATATGAGAGATATGTTTTATGGTCATGCTCCGATGGTCAATGGTTTATTCTTAATGAATCTCGAACGTGATGTTACACATATTCATAGTGTGAATACCAAAAGATGTAAAGTTGATAACGATAGTCCCACATACTTGTGGCACTGCCGCCTTGGTCACATTGGTGTCAAGCGCATGAAGAAGCTCCATGCTGATGGACTTTTAGAGTCTCTCGATTATGAATCATTTGACACATGCGAACCATGCCTTATGGGTAAAATGACCAAGACTCCGTTCTCCGGAACAATGGAGCGAGCAACCAACTTATTGGAAATCATACATACCGATGTGTGCGGTCCAATGAGCGTTGAGGCTCACGGAGGATATCGTTATGTTCTCACTCTCACTGATGACTTGAGTAGATACGGGTATGTCTACTTGATGAAACACAAGTCTGAGACCTTTGAAAAGTTCAAGGAATTTCAGAATGAGATAGAGAATCAACGTGACCGAAAAATAAAGTTCTTACGATCAGATCGTGGTGGAGAATATTTAAGTCACTAATTTGGTACACACTTAAGGAAATGTGGAATCGTTTCACAACTCACGCCGCCTGGAACACCTCAGCGTAACGGTGTGTCCGAACGTCGTAATCGTACTCTATTGGATATGGTGCGATCTATGAGGTCTCTTACTGATATACCGCTATCATTTTGGGGATACGCTCTAGAGACAGTTACATTCACTTTAAATAGGGCACCATCTAAATCCGTTGAGACGACACCGCATGAATTATGGTTTGGGCAGAAACCTAAGCTGTCATTTCTAAAAGTTTGGGGATGCGATGCTTATGTCAAGAAACTTCAACCTGAAAAGCTCGAACCCAAGTCGGAAAAATGCGTCTTCATAGGATACCCCAAGGAAACCATTGGGTATACCTTCTACCTTAGATCCTAAGGCAAGATCTTTGTTGCCAAGAACGGATCCTTTCTGGAATAAGAGTTTCTCTTGAAAGGAGTAAGTGGGAGGAAAGTAGAACTCGATGAAGTACTACCTCTTGAACCGGAAAGTAGTGCAGCTCAGGAAAATGTTCCTGTGGTGCCTACACCGACTGGAGAGGAAATTAATGATGATGATCAAGGTACTTCGGATCAAGTTGCTACTGAACTTCGCAAGTCCACAAGGACACGTTCCACACCAGAGTGGTATGGCAACCCTGTCCTGGAAATCATGTTGTTGGACAACGGTGAACCTTCGAACTATGAAGAAGCGATGGCGGGCCCAGATTTAAATGGCTTGAAGCCATGCAATCTGAGATAGGATCCATGTATGAAAACAAAGTATGGACTTTGACAGACTTGCCCGATGATCGGCGAGCGATAGAAAACAAATGGATCTTTAAGAAGAAGACGGACGCGGATGGTAATGTTACCATCTATAAAGCTCGACTTGTCGGTAAAGGTTATTGGCAAGTTCAAGGGGTTGACTACGATGAGACTTTCTCTCCCGTAGCGAAGCTGAAGTCCGTCTGAATCATGTTAGCAATTGCCGCATACTGTGATTATGAGATATGGCAAATGGACGTCAAAACGGCATTCCTTAACGGCTATCTTAAGGAAGAACTGTATATGATGCAGATGGAAGGTTTTGTCGACCCTAAGAATGCTAACAAGGTATGCAAGCTCCAGTGATCCATTTATGGGCTGGTGCAAGCATCTCGGAGTTGGAACATTCGCTTTGATGAGATTATCAAAGCGTTTGGGTTTATGCAGACTTATGGAGAAGCCTGCGTTTACAAGAAAGTGAGTGGGAGCTCTGTAGCATTTCTCATATTATATGTAGATGACAACTTTTGATGGGAAATGATATAGAACTTTTCGACAGCATTAAGGCCTACTTGAATAAGAGTTTTTCAATGAAGGACCTTGGAGAAGCTGCTTATATATTAGGCAACAAGATCTATAGAGATAGATCGAGACGCCTCATAGGTCTTTCACAAAGCACATACCTTGATAAGATATTGAAGAAGTTCAAAATGGATCAGTCCAAGAAAGGGTTCTTGCATGTATTACAAGATGTGAAATTGAGCTCGGCTCAATGCCCGACCACGGCAGAAGATAAAGAAGAGATGAGTGTCATCCCCTATGCTTCAGCCATAGGATTTATTATGTATGCCAAGCTGTGTACCAGACCTGATGTAAACCTTGCCGTAAGTTTGGTAGGAAGGTACCAAAGTAATCCCGGCAAGGAGCACTGGACATCGGTCAAGAATATCCTCAAGTACCTGAAAAGGACTAAGGACATGTTTCTCGTTTATGGACGTGACGAAGAGCTCGTCGTAAAGGGTTACGTCGACGCTAGCTTCGACACAGATCTGGATGACTCTAAGTCACAAACCGGATACGTGTATATGTTGAATGGTGGAGCAGTAAGCTGGTGCAGCTGCAAGCAGAGCATCGTGGCGGGATCTACATGTGAAGCGGAGTACATGGCAGCCTCAGAGGCAGCGCATGAAGTGATTTGGGTGAAGGAGTTCATCACCGACCTAGGAGTCATACCCAATGCGTCGGGGCCGATCAAACTCTTCTGTGACAACACTGGAGCTATTGCACTTGCCAAGGAGCCCAGGTTTCACAAGAAGACCAGGCACATCAAGCGTCGCTTCAACTCCATTCATGAAAATGTTCAAGATGGAGACATAGAAATTTGCAAAGTGCATACGGATCTGAATGTCGCAGATCCATTGACTAAACCTCTTCCGCGAGCAAAACATGATCAACACCAGAACTCTATGGGTGTTCGATTCATCACAATGTAACTAGATTATTGACTCTAGTGCAAGTGGGAGACTGTTGGAAATATGCCCTAGAGGCAATAATAAAAGGATTATTATTGTATTTCTTGTTCATGATAATTGTCTATTATTCATGCTATAATTGTATTATCCGGAAATCGTAATACACGTGTGAATACATAGACTACAATATGTCCCTAGTGAGCCTCTAGTTGACTAGCTCGTTGATCAATAGATAGTCATGGTTTCCTGACTATGGACTTTGGATGTCATTGATAACGGGATCACATCATTAGGAGAATGATGTGATGGACAAGACCCAATCCTAAGCATAGCACAAGATCGTGTAGTTTGTTTTGCTAGAGCTTTTCCAATGTCAAGTATCTTTTCCTTACACCATGAGATCGTGTAACTCCCGGATACCGTAGGAGTGCTTTGGGTGTACCAAACGTCACAACGTAACTGGGTGACTATAAAGGTGCACTACAGGTATCTCTGAAAGTGTCTGTTGGGTTGTCACGGATCGAGACTGGGATTTGTCACTCCGTATTACGGAGAGGTATCATTGGGCCCACTCAGTAATGCATCATCATAATGAGCTCAAAGTGACCAAGTGTTTGGTCACGGGATCATGCATTACGGTACGAGTAAAGTGACTTGCCGGTAACGAGATTGAACGAGGTATTGGGATACCGACGAACAAATCTCGGGCAAGTAACATACCGATTGACAAAGGGAATTGTATACGGGGTTGCTTGAATCCTCGACACAGTGGTTCATCCGATGAGATCAGAGAGGAGCATGCGGGAGCCAACATGAGTATCCAGATCCCGCTGTTGGTTATTGACCGGAGAGCCGTCTCGGTCATGTCTACGTGTCTCCCGAACCCATAGGATCTACACACTTAAGGTTCGGTGACGCTAGGGTTGTATGAATATGAGTATGCAGCAAACCAAAAGTTGTTCGGAGTTCCGGATGAGATCCCGGACGTCACGTGGAGTTCTGGAATGGTCCGGAGGTAAAGAATTATATATGGGAAGTCGAGTTTTGGCCATCGGGAAAGTTTCGGGGTCCACCAGTATTGTACCGGGACCACCGGAAGGGTCCCGGGGGTCCACCGGGTGGGGCCACCTATCCTGGAGGGCCCCATGGGCTGAAGTGGGAGGGGAACCAGCCCCTGGTGGGCTGGTGCGCCCCCCTGGGCCCCCCTCTGCGCCTAGGGTTGGGAACTCTAGGGGAGGGGGCGCCCACTTGCCTTGGGGGGCACTCCACCCCCCTTGGCCGCCACCCCCCTAGGAGATCCCATATCCTAGGGCCGGCGCCCCCCCACCTCTGGGGACCCTATATATAGATGGGGGGAGGGAGGGCAGCCGCACCCTTGCACTTGGCGCCTCCCTTCCCCCTTGCTACAGCTCCTCCTCCCGTAGTCGCTTGGCGAAGCCCTGCCGGAACTCTACTGCATCCACCAACACGCCGTCGTGCTGCTGGATCTTCATCAACTTCTCCCTTCTCCTTGCTGGATCAAGGTGTGGGAGACGTCATCCGCTCCGTACGTGTGTTGAACGTGGAGGTGTTGTCCGTTCGGCACTCGGTCATCGGTGATTTGGATCACGACGAGTACGACTCCCTCAACCCCGTTCACTTGAACGCTTCCGCTCGCGATCTACAAAGGTATGTAGATGCACTCGTATCACTCGTTGCTAGATGAACTCATAGATGGATCTTGGTGAAACCGTAGGAAATTTTTTATTTTCTGCAACGTTCCCCAACATCATCAACTTAACTCATTTGCAGCGTTCCTCGAAGAAAAGTTGCATACTTCTTCAGAGAATTCGATTGTTCAAATTCCTGAACTGAAGAATATTGCAGATGGTAAGAAGCCACAGAAAGGAGGAAAGAGGCCTAAGGTCATGACTGCTTTTGAAATTCCTGAGGACATCTATGCTGACTATTGCACACCTAATGAGGCCAAGTTCGGAAAGGAGAACAAAAATCAGCGCAAGGTGCGCATACAGAGGATTGAAAGGAGATGGGCAAGAGAATGGAGGGAGTACAGGTATGTAACTCCAAAGTATATGAAGAAATTCGCACTTAATCCTCCATGCCCAAGAGCTCCATTGGCACCTGGCCAAGAAGCTGACCCCACCAGCATCAAGCATGGTGAGGATTTTCCTGAAGAACGGACCAAGCGCCAAGCCAAGTTGGCAAGACAAGACAAAGAAGCAGTGAGGAAATTCAATGAAGACCCTACTACTGCTGCTGCCACTGAGGCCTCTGTCAAGCCTAGGAAATCAATGGCTAAGAAGCCCGCGCAGAAGCCAAGTGCTTCACCAATAGTGCCCTCACGACCTAGTTCCTCAGCAATGCCCTCACGGCCAGGATCTTCAAAGCCCTCAAGACCAATTCCTCATGCTGCTCCTGCTCCTCCAAAATCCTCAGCTCCTCTTCCAAAGTCCTCAGCTGCTCCGGCAAAGTCCTCAACACCTGTGCATCTGGCCACGTGCCAAAGGACTACAAGCATCTCTATTGCCTCTGGTGTCTCAGCAAGTTCCTCAGCTGCACCAAATTCTTCATCAGGCCCCACTCTGCTGAAGACAAAGGCAACTGCTGGACGAGGTCCTCGGCCAAGTCCGAAGAAGAAACATGTTGCCTTCCAAGTGCCATCTGACGATGAAGCTGATGATGATGAACTTGCAGAAATCATCAGAGACAGACAAGAAAAGGCCGCTAGAGCCAAAGGCACACCTATGCAACTGCTTTTGGATCCTAAGGTGAGCCTCAATTACATTGATCTCTGGCACAAGGATCCAGACACCCTATGCCCCATTTTCATTTGACTCATGGCCAAAGTCACATGCTGACCCATTTCATCACTGAAGAGAAATGGAAATTTGAGAAGGCCAGACAGATCAAGAAGGCTCAGTTCAGGAAAGAGAAGTTCCTGAGGAAAAACGTTGTCAAAATGACAACTGATGAACTCATCAAAATTCAGTCTGAAATCAAAGCCCTCAGCGACAACTTCAACGCCTACTATGCTGATTGGCAAGGAGCCAAAGTTAGGTTTGTTAAACTGACTGAGAAGTTCACCAATGTTGCAGCTCCAACGCAACAAGAAGTTCTTTAGGCTGCAGCTTCTGCTCAGCCTACTGAAGAACATGCCAGCACTGCTGATGACTTTCAGACTGCTGAAGAAAATGCTAGTTCCAGGGCTGATGACTCCATTCCAGCCGCTGAAGAAACTGCCAGGGCATCCACTAGTGGTGCGCCTGAAGAAAATGAAGGAGTCAGGGCAACTGCATCAGTTGCGCCTGAAGCAAATCAACCAGATTCCTTAGCTCCTCCTGCGCCTACACCAACTCCTATCCTTCCATCTGCATCAGATGTGAAGAAGACCAAGGCTGCAGAGCGAGCTGCAGTGACGAAAAGGAAAGCAACAGCTGCTTCAAATTCTTCAGCTCCGAAGAAAATGAAGCCTATGACCAGCTTGTTTGAAAATCCAATTGATGATGTTCCTATCTCAACTATGCCATCAAAGGACCTTGTTCCTTTTGGTGAAGAATATGTGATCCCTAGCGGATCTGATGAAGAAAATCATTCTGCTGCTTCATCAGAGCAGATTGATGAAGAAATTGAAGTGGATGCGATCCCTTCAACACCAGTTGTTTCCACGCCAATGCCTCAGTTCATAGCTGAAGAGGCTGTCGTTGAAGAAATTGAAGATGAAGACGTGGATATTGGATGCACTACGCCTGTTATAAATGATGATTTTTGGGAAAATCAGCACCCCAATTCTCCACTCTTCACCCCGATACAACAAATACCTCAGTCCCCTGCACCAACCGTTCAACTGGGCTCTGAAGAAACTCACCCCACCTCATCTGTGCATGAAGAAATTCCTGCCACTAGTGCTGAAGAAACTGCGGCTGTTGATCCTTTGAACACGCAGACTGCCCCTGAAGAGGAACCAGAAATTCCTCAACCTGAAGAACCTGAGATTGCGATTCCTGAGGTTGTGATGCAACTCACTGACACTCCTCTGCCCAAACCAAAGGATCCATTCTCAAGCAAGCAAAAGTTCAAGGCTGAAGATTTCTTCGGCGAGCATGTGTTCTTCACTGACTACAACCCATATGACTCTGCTCGCATAAGGAAGATGCGTTTCTGGACTGCTAGTCAAGCAAATTTCTATTCCTCTTTGCTATTCAACAAAGACAAAGTCTTCGATCATGCACATATTCCTCACGTGGACATGGAGTCTTTGTCTGGCTTTGAGCCAGTCCTCAGTGTTCTTCACGATGCTGGATTGCTAAACTTCTGCACCGATATATGTGATTGGAATGAAGAACTCATTCTTCAATTCTATGCGACGCTACACATCACAGGAAATTCTGAAGATGTGAACTCATGGGTGCTGGACTGGATGTCAGAAAATACTCACTACAAGGCACCAGCAACTGAATTGCTCGTGCCCTCCCACTCAGTCCTCCCCTTGAAGGTGCTCGTTGCGTCTACAATGAACCTGAGCTTACAAATCATTACATGCAAGTGATGATGAAGCCTTTGAAGCCAGGGCAGGCCCCTCGAACCAAATTCCTCGTCAAGGAATTACTGTATGTGCCTCGGACTGTCTATCACATTCTGACGAAGACAATGAGTCCTATCAAAGGCCACGACTCAAATGCTGAAGAAGTCGTTGGAATCATGAAGAATATGCTTTTCAATATCATTCATGGCATTCCCGTCAACTTCCATGATTTCTTCATGAGGACTCTAGCGAATATTGCTATGTCACCATTTGAGCTGAAGCCTTATGCACCATGGATTATGAGATTCATCAGGACAAGGTCTTCACTCAATTACAAGGCTGATATCTGAACCACTACAGCTACTTGCCTCCAATTGAAGTCCTCAAACGGACATTTTCCTCAGCTGATGACAAAGGCAAGGCAACTGCTATGATAGATGAAGGCATTCGTCCATTGGATGGTCAATTTCGCAAGGCTGCATCCTACTCCACCAATGATGACTCTGCCACACATGACTCTGCCACCAACAACTCTGCCAAGCAAAATCCTCAAGCCACAGCACCCAGGGTGATGACTAATCGTGAGTTACTCCTCAGTCTTCATCAAAAAGTTGATCGCAATCATAAATGGGCCAAGCGTCAGTTTGGTTCAATTCTTCACAACATGACCTCAACACACAACACAGTGAAGAAAAACCAATACTACCTCCATGAAACCTTCAACGTACCTCGGCTGTTCTGTCTCATGTCTACAGCGAAGAAGATCTGAAGAAAATGGGTCTGAAGGAAGAATTTCACTGGTCTGCACCTCCTCCGAAGAAATTCAAGAAGGTCAAGGTTCCTTCCTTGGTGGCCAGCTCCTATTCTTCATCGCACGGCACTGATGAAAATGATGACTTGGACGACACTGCAGCAGGCCCTACTACGACAACCGACCCCGACAACGCTGGCGCTCCTCCATGAACTTGATATTCTTCAGGGGCGTTAGTCCTCAGTTTCGATCCTTTTGGTCATTCTATGACAAAGGGCGAGAAAGTTGAGTTAGTCTTCAAGCGGGTCTATTATATGGGCATTTTTTTTGCTAACTTACAACTCTTGCTCTTCTGAAACTTTTATTGGATCGAGTTGTAGTCTTAAACCCGATGGTTCTCTGATACTTTTGATGTGTTCCTCTGCATTCTTATTCCTCGTTAATGTTATTGCACGCATGCTGAATTACATCAGTCACCATATTTCATCATGCATTTAAAATTCTGCATACTATATGTCAAATGCGTGTATGAATTACAAGATATAGGGGGAGATCTCCATGATTCAACTCTTCAAATGTGCATTGCCTCAAAAGCAAATTCCTCACTATGCACATCTTCAGGGGGAGTTCTTCTATATCTTGCAATCAAATTCCTCAATATCAGTATTTACACTTCATATGTTTATCCCCATTGAAAACTTAACCTATATTGTCATCAATCACCAAAAAGGGGGAGATTGTAAGTGCATCTAGTGCCCCTTAGTGATTTTGGTGTATTGAAGACTTATAGGTTAAGGTACTAATGTGTTTATGAGTGTACACAGGTCTATAAGTCTATGAGGAGTTTGATATTTACAGAGAAAGTCGACCCCTAAAAATGAAGTTCTTGGACTGAAGACTTTGGTTTTCTGAAGACTTTCTGAAGACTTTGAAAGTGAAGAAATTGGTGTGACCTTGAAGACTTGGTATTCATTTGAGGAACATGAAGCATGAAGACTTTTGTTTTCGTAGTTTCGTTTTCTATTTCTTGAGTCATAGGAAACACCATACTGTTAAAGGGGGTCGAGGAAATACTAAGGAAAAATTTCCATGTGATGCTCAACTCAAAATCCTACACCTACCAATCCCTTCGAGTGAAGCCTTTTGGAAATCTCATACAGTTCAGTCAATTTCTTCAGCGACAGAGACGAAGTTCTTCTGGTCTCTGAGGAATTTGTTCTGACTGAGGAGTTAGGAATTCGCCAGTGCGGATTGCCTACACAGTGAGGAACATGATAGCCCTGAGGAATTTGAGAGTCAAATTTCTGACCGTTGCTGTGCTACGCGCCAGCTGTCCCAAAATATCTTATCCACCTAACGCTCATATCATTGAAGGGCATTTATGTCTTATCATGTCGGGCTGCTCCCTAGGCTATAAATAGTCGCCCCCTACAACCACTAGCTGGTTGGCTGCTCCGAGAGAAACTGACACTTGTTATTTGAGAGCATCCCATCCTCCGAGGACTTTGAGCGAAAATCATCGAGTGAGGAAAACCCAAAACCAAACACCTACAAACCCAAAGTGATTGAGCATCACTGAAGAGATTGATCCTGCATGGATCTGACGCTTGTTACCTTTGAAGACTGTGCTTCTTCCAGACGGTTAGGCGTCATGGTCTAGAGCATCCAAGAGGATTTGTGGATCGCCGAGTGACCGAGTCTGTGAAGGTTTGGAAGTCGGCTGAAGACTTACCACGAGTGATTGGACGAGGTCTGTGTGACCTTAGTTCAAGGAGAATACTGTGAGGACTGGGTGTCCTGAGCTGCGTGCTCAGCGACTGGGTGTCCGGGACTGTGTGTTCTCGAGTTTAAATACTCATCCGCTCCAACCAGATGTACAATTGAGATAGCAGTTGGAACTGGTCTATCAAATCATTATCTTCACCAACCTTACTGGTTCTATTTCCTCAACTCTTTCATTTCCTCATTACTGTGTTGAGTTCTTCATCATATCTGTGTTTGAAGACTTTGACTGAAGACTTTCTCAATTTCCTCAGTTCAATTTCTTCAGTCTGTTTGTCTTCATCTTGTGCTATCCTGTGATTACGCTTTTCTGTACTCTATGCTTGTCTTCATTTCATCATGATGACTATGTCTATATTCTGTTATGCTTACTTCTGAGTACTTATTCCGCTGCAAGTAGTTCTTCACTAAGGAATTTCTTCACCGGCAAATTCCTCAGTGAAGAATTCATAAAAATCGCTTATTCACCCCCCTCTAGTCGATAAAACGCACTTTCAGACATGGAGACGGCCCAGGGCTCTGGTGGTCATACATGTGGTGAGACAACTGCGAATTTGACTCGGGGTGACTACAAGTGAGGGAGTTCCGGACTAGGGGGTGTCCGGATAGCCGAAGTATCATCATCATCCGGACTCCAAGACTATGAAGATACAAGATTGAAGATTTCGTCCCGTGTCCGGATGGGACTTTCCTTGGCGTGGAAGGCAAGCTTGGCGATACGGATATGTAAATTTCCTACCATTGTAACCGACTCTGTGTAACCCTAGCCCTCTCCGGTGTCTAAATAAACCAGATGGCTTTAGTCCATAGGACGAACAACAATCATACCATAGGCTAGCTTCTAGGGTTTAGCCTCTTTGATCTCGTGGTAGATCCACTCTTGTAACACACATCATCAATATTAATCAAGCAGGACGTAGGGTTTTACCTCCATCAAGAGGGCCCGAACCTGGGTAAAACATCGTGTCCCTTGTCTCCTGTTACCATCCGCCTAGACGCACAGTTCGGGACCCCCTATCCGAGATCCGCCAGTTTTGACACCGACATTGGTGCTTTCATTGAGAGTTCCTCTGTGTCGTCACCGATAGGCTCGATGGCTTCTTCGAGCATCATCAACGACGCGGTCCAGGGTGAGACTTTTCTCCCCAGACAAATCTTCGTATTCGGCGGCTTCGCACTGCGGGCCGATTCGCTTGGTCATCTGAAGCAGATCGAAAGCTACGCCCCTGGCCGTCAGGTCAGATTTGGAAGTTTGAAATTCACGGCTGACATCCGCGGGGACTTGATCCTCGATGGAGTCGAGCCACAGCCGAGCGTGCCGCACTGTCACGCCGAGCGTGATTTAGCTCTGCAGCCGGACAGTACCCTAGAGGCCACACTCAAACCCGCTCCGATCTTCAATTCGGAGCCGGCTGCGCAGATCGGGGACGGATGGCTAGACACCGCCTCGGGGGCTGCAACCTCTACGGCGATAGAGCCGAACACTGATCTTGTCCCTCATAAAGCTCGCGACTCCGAGGTGCCGGACTCCTTGCCGGACTTCGAACCTCCCGCGCCCCTCCGATCGAATCCGATTGGGCGCCGGTCATGGAGTTCACCGCAGCGGACATGTTTCAACTCTCACCTTTTGGCGACATCTTGAGTTCGCTAAAGTACCTCTCGTTATTAGGAGAGCCCTGGCTGGACTGCGGTCAGGACGGTTGGGATGCGGACGACGAAGAAATTCAAAGCCCACCCACCACCCACTTTGTAGCCGCTATCGACGATCTAACCGACATGCTAGACTATGACTCCAAAGACATCGACGGTTTGGACGACGATGCCGGAGACGAACAAGAACCAGCGCCTACCGGGCACTGGAAAGCCACCTCATCATATAACATATACATGGTGGATATCCCAAAGGATGGGAATGGCGAAGGAACAGAGGAGGATGACCCCTCCAAGAAACAGCCCAAGCGCCGGCGTCAGCGGCGCCGCTCTAAATCCCGCCACAGCAAGAATGAAGATTCCGGCACCGGAGATAACAATACACCGGACAGTGCCAAAGATAATCCACTCCAGCAAGATCCAGTGCAGGAGGATGGAGACGCCAGCCGTCAGGAGAGAGCGGCAGAAGAAGAGGTAGAGGATTATATGCCTCCCTCGGGAGACGAAGCAAGCCTCGACGACGATGAATTCATCGTGCCTGAGGATCCCGTCGAACAAGAGCGTTTTAGACGCAGGCTTATGGCCACGGCGAACAGCCTCAAGAAAAAGCAGCAACAACTTAGAGCTAGCCAGGATCTGCTAGCCGACAGATGGACTGAAGTCCTCGCGGCCGAAGAGCATGAGCTCGAATGCCCCTCCAAAAGCTACCCTAAACGCAAGCTGCTCCCCCGATTAGAGGAGGAGGCTTACGAACCTGCATCACCAGGAGACAATGCGGCTGACCGACCACCCCGTGGTCGCGACAGAGAGGCCTCTAGGCCCTTCACTAGAACCGTACCCCGGCATCGCCCAAAAAGCACACGGCCACAGGGGAACGCTCCGGACCTGCGAGATATATTGGAGGACAAGGAAAGACAATCAAGATCGATCTATGGATCGCGTGGGCGCCCCACGGTACGTGACGACAACCGTCGCGCCGGACACAGTAAGTCCGGCCAGGCAAAGCTCTTTTGAGCTCCGTCGTGATATCGCCCAGTACAGAGGCACCGCACACCCACTATGCTTCACAGACGAAGTAATGGATCATCAAATCCCCGAAGGGTTTAAACCCGTCAATATTGAATCCTATGATGGCACAACAGACCCCGCGGTTTGGATCGAAGACTATCTCCTTCACATCCACATGGCCCGCGGTGACGATCTTCATGCCATCAAATACCTCCCCCTCAAGCTTAAAGGACCAGCCCGACATTGGCTCAACAGCTTGCCAGCAGAGTCAATTGGGAGCTGGGAGGACCTGGAAGCCGCATTCCTCGATAACTTCCAGGGCACTTATGTGCGACCACCAGACGCTGATGACCTAAGCCACATAATTCAGCAGCCAGACGAATCGGCCAGACAATTCTGGACATGGTTCTTAACCAAGAAAAACCAAATCGTCGACTGTCCGGATGCGGAGGCCCTCGCGGCCTTCAAGCATGACATCCGCGACGAGTAGCTTGCCCGGCACCTAGGACAGGAAAAGCCGAAATCCATGGCAGCCCTCACATCACTCATGACCCGCTTCTACGCGGGTGAGGACAGCTGGCTAGCACGCAGCAACAACCTCAGCAAAAATTCTGGCAGTCCGGACTTCAAGGACCGAAATGGCAGGCCGCGTCGTAACAAAAACAAACACCACATTAATGGCGACAATATTGAGGATACGGCAATCAATGCCGGATTCAGAGGCTCTAAACCCGGTCAGCGGAAAAAGCCATTCAAAAGAACTACTCCGAGTCCGTCCAATTTGGACCAAATACTCGACCGCTTGTGCCAGATACACGACACCCCCGAAAAGCCAGCTAACCACACCAACAGGGACTGTTGGGTATTCAAGCGGGCAGGCAAGTTAATTGCCAAAAACAATGACAAGGGGCTACATAGCGATGACGAGGACGAGACCCAACCGCCGAACAATAGAGGACAGAAGGGTTTCCCCCCATAGGTGCGGATGGTGAACATGATATACGCAACGCACATACCCAAAAGGGAGCGGAAGCGTGCACTCAAGGATGTCTACACGATGGAGCCAGTTGCCCCGAAGTTCAATCCATGGTCCTCCTGCCCGATCACTTTTGACCGAAGGGACCACCCCACCAGCATCCGCCACGGCGGATTCGCCGCACTGGTCTTAGACCCAATCGTCGATGGATTTCACCTAACCAGAGTCCTGATGGACGGCGGCAGCAACCTGAACCAGCTTTACCAGGATACAGTGCGCAAAATGGGCATAGACCCCTCAAGGATTAAACCTACCAAAACGACCTTTAAAGGCGTCATACCAGGTGTAGAAGCCAATTGTATAGGCTCAATTACACTAGAAGTGGTCTTCGGATCCCCGGATAACTTCCGAAGCGAGGAGTTAATCTTCGACATAGTCCCGTTCCGCAGCGGCTATCATGCCTTGCTCGGACGCATCGCGTTTGCAAAGTTCAACGCGGTGCCGCACTACGCATACCTCAAGCTCAAGATGCCAGGCCCTCGAGGAGTCATCACGGTCAACGGAAACACTGAACATTCTCTCCGCACGGAGGAACATACAGCGGCTCTCGCGGCAGAAGTGCAATGCAGCCTCATAAGGCAATTCTCGAGTCCGGCCGTTAAGCAGCCGGACACAGCTAAGCGCGCCTGGAGTAACTTACAACAAGACCACCTGGCACGTTCCGAGCACGCGTAGCAGTGCGGCCCCAACCCCAGCTCCTGCGAAACGTCAAAGCAGGTCCTTCGCATACACCATTACGCTCTGAAGATACCATGGGCATGGGGAGAGGGGCACGACCACGATAAATCCAGACTGCGGCTCAACCACACCAGGGGCTCTCAAGTGTGTCGTTCCTTTTTCTTTTCTTTTTTACCTTTTACTTTTTACCCACAGGACTCCGTTTGTCAGAGGCCCTGTTCGGCAGCAGACCTACCGAACTCACGATGCAACAGCCAGGGAAGGATAAAGGCTACAACGAATATACAGGTGGTCTCCATTACGAGCATTTTTATACACCAATCTGCAGCCTACCCCTGGAGGGGGACATGTTTAACAGTCCCATACCTTGCTTATCGCACTATTTGTATCGTTCTGCATTCGTTGCAGCACTTATTGAATAAAACAATGCAGCACCTTTTTGCTTATAATTGCATTTCTTATTCATACATATGTTCATTCATGGCATGTTGCATCCGTACACTTTGGTACGGCTAATATACACCAGGGGCTTATGTTTCCCGCATTATGGTATGATGAGTCCGAACACTTTCTCAAGTGTGGCACCCCGAACTTATAGCACTATATGCATCGGCTACGAATCATGTCTTGGGTCAATAGTTGGGTTTGCCCGGCTCCCATGTGTTGGTACCTTACGTTCCGTTATAGCGGCTAAGGTAGCGCTGGGAGAACCACTGCGATTCCGCCCCAGTTGAGCTGGGTTAACGCCTCAGTGGAGAAAGCTAAAACTGACCGTCATGATGAGGCGAGAGCCGGTCGCTGTTCGAGAGGTTTTTTGCGAGTCCTTAAAGACTTATGCCGCTTAGAGCGAGGATCCGGATACTGTCCGGCCAAGGCGTGGATAGCGCCCAAAATTCGGCCTTCCAAAGACTAGGGGCTTCCCCGAAATTTAAAATTATAGAATTCTATGGCTAAGTGAGAGTGTTCAAGCATTATAAGTCCGGTTGCCTTGTTCGCTGTGTTGAGCGCCTCCCTAGATGGACCCAAAAATGGGAACAAGAGAGCTCAAGTTTATCCTGAACACCCCAGCACTCGTGGCATGGGGGCTGAAGCCGACGACTTGCCATCTCTCAGATTTGATAAACAGCCGCACAGAAGGTAATATTTTAAATTAACAAGCGTTGCTTAGCGCATATGAACTAAGTTTTCAGCGCACAGGATAACAAAATGCGAGTCTACTCAAATATTACATCTTTGGAGCACTGACCCACAATAGTGCGGGCGCCCTTCAGCACACTCTTATAATACATCTCGGGCGTGCGATGCTCCTTGCCCTCTGGTGGCGGGTCCGTCACGAGCTTCTGGGCATCCATCTTCCCAGTGCACCTTTGCGCGGGCAAGGGCCCGACGGGCACCCTCAATACAAGCGGAATGCTTGATGACTTCTACCCATGGGCACGCATCCATCAGCCGCCGCACTAGGCCGAAGTAGCTCCCAGGCATGGCCTCCTTAGGCCACAGCCGAACTATGAGGCACTTCATGGCCTGTTCGGCCGCCTTGTGGAGCTCGACCAGCTGCTTCAGCTGGTCGCTAAGGGGCACCGGATGTTCGGCCTCAGCATACTGAGACCAGAAGACCTTCTTCGTCGAGCTCCCCTCCTCGGCTCGGTAGAATGCGGCAGCATCGGACACGCTGCAAGGAAGATCTGCGAATGCTCCTGGAGAGCTCAGAATTCGGGTAAGCAACAGGTAATTAACACTCACATGCTTACTTTGCATGAAAAATGCCTTACCCGCTGCTATTTTCTTCACCGCCTCAACCTCCTAGAGGGCCTTGTAGGCTTTGGCCTTAGCGGCTTTGGCACTCTCAAGAGCCGTTGCAAGCTCAGACTCTCGAGTCTTCGAGTCACGCTCCAAGCTCTCATGTTTTTTCACGAGATCCTGGAGCTCTTGCTGTACCTCCGCCACCCGCGCCTCCTGCTTCTCTCGCTCGGTGCGCTCGGCGGCCGCATTATGTTCGGCCGCGGCCACCGCCTCCTTCAGGGTCGCCACCTCGTTAGTGGCCCCTACAATACCCACGTTATCCTTGTCATTTTTCTTGCAACCAAATCCTTTTATGTAAAGTACAATTTTCATAAGGTATTACTCACCTTCTTTTTACTCGAGCTGCTTCTTAGCATGGCCGAGCTCGTTTCGGAGCACTCGAGGTTTTCCTTCAAAGTATTGACCTCCGCAGTCAGTGCGGCGGAGGTCAGCAGCACAGCCTGCAATCCCATATTGACATATTTTTTATGACTCCTGCGTTTATCTTTCTAAAGATCCTCAGTCCGGCTTTTCTTTCCGAACACCGAACCGAGCATCAGGGGCTATTGTCTATGCGGTACCATTTTACATATATTGAAATTCTTACCTCAAAGCCTGTTAGAAGGCTGCTGCAGGCTCCGGTCAGCCCGCTCTTGGCGAGCTGAACCTTCTAAATCACCGCACTCATAACAGTGCGGTGTTCCTCTTCGATGGAGGCGCCATTGAGCGCCTCCAGCAAATTATCCGGCACCTCTGGTTGGACGGAGGCAGCCGGCGTCGCGGTCTTGCCCTTCTTACAAAGGGGTCGCTCGCCGGACTCCGGAGCCACTGTGGCCTCCGGGGCTGAGTCCGGTGCAAAGTCCGGGAGGGTGTCCTGTGACACCTCCGGTGCCTCCTCCTCCTGGTGGGTCCCTTCCTGGGATCCCACCTCGGCGTCGTCCGTGGCAAGGGGGGGTGGAGGCAGTCGGAAGGGAATCCATATCCGACGCACCCAAGGACCCGCTCGACAAAACGGGAAGATCATCCTTGGGCGGACTGCAGGGTTGTATGCGGCATTAGAAAGACATTATGTGGCGAAAAGAAAAAACCTTGAAGTTATTCGGGAGTCCGGATACTTACGATCTCGCTAGGGGCTTGGCCCTTGGAGGCCAGTCCTCGTCGTCGTCACTGGCGTTGGCGGACCAGTCCGGGGGAAGAGTTTTTCCCTTCTTGGACCCTTCGGCCTCCCTTGTTGGGGAGGCCTTCCTTTTATTCCCTCCCCCCGCTAGGGGAGAGGCTTTCTTCTTCTCCTCCTCGCCTTGGTGGGAGGAGTCGGCCTCGGATTCATCATCCGATATTACCTGAAAACGGGAACTCTTCCGAGTCCCGGTGGCCGTCTTCTTGGCCTTCTTCTCCGGCACCACGTGGGGTGCCGGAGCCAACAGCCCCGTTAGGCGGGCGTCCGCTGGGTCCTCTGGCAATGGGGCCGGACAGATAGTCCGTTCGGCCTTCGCCGGCCATTCCTGGCAAAGGTAAAGGGAGTTTAGATCCCGCATAGAGACTAACCATAGAAAACAAGTGGTGAAATCACTTACCTCATCAGCTGGACGCTGCGAGCGGAATCCGCAATCTTCGGTAGCGGATGCGGGAGCTTTGGCGCCCTTGAACAGCACCTTCCAGACATCTTCGTACGTAGTGTCGAAGAGCCCGCTCAGGGTCTGGTGCTGAGCCGGATCAAACTCCCACATGTTGAAGCCCCGTCGCTGGCATGGGAGAATCCGGCGGATGAGCATGACCTGGACTACGTTGACAAGCTTGAGCTTCTTGTCCACCAGCTTCTGGATACAGGCTTGGAGTCCGGTCAGCTCCTCCGAATCCCCCCAAATCCAGCCACTCTCTTTCCAGGAGGTGAGCCGTGTAGGGATGCCAGATCTGAATTCGGAGGCCGCTGCCCAATCAGGGTCACGCGGCTCGGTGATGTAGAACCACTCCGATTGCCACCCCTTGATGGTTTCCACGAAAGTGCCCTCCAGCCACGTAACGTGGGACATCCTACCCACCATGGCGCCTCCGCACTCCGCTTGGCTGCCCTTCACAACCTTCGGCTTGACACTGAAGGTCTTGAGCCACAAGCCGAAGTGGGGCTGGATGCAGAGGAAGCCTCGCACACGATGATAAACGCCGAGATGTTGAGGATGAAATTCGGGGCCAGATCATGGAAATCTAGGCCGTAGTAGAACATGAGCCCCCGGACAAAGGGATGAAGCGGGAAGCCCAGTCCGTGGAGGAAATGGGGAAGAAATACTACCCTCTCATGGGGCCTGGGGTTGGGGACGACCTCTCCCTCGCCGGGAGCCGATGCGCGATGTTGCTGGACAAATATCCGGCGTCGCGCAGCTTCTGGATCTGCCCCTCCGTGATGGAGGAGGCCATCCACTTGCCTCCCGCTCTAGACATAGTTGGAGAAGGTTGAGGTAAGAAGTGCGGACTTGGGCGCTGGAGCTCGAGTTCGCGGAGGTGGATAAGCCAAGGAGGAAGCGGGCGCAGGTAAAAGGGTTGGATCTTTATCCCCTTATATGGGCAGACGAGAACATGTGTCCCCACCGGCCTGGTAAAACTCGCTTATCTCCCAAGCATCACAATCAATGGCGCGGTTGGGTTACCCACGTCCGTATTGATGGGAATCCCGGAATAAGGGGAACACGATCTCTGCTTCGACAAGACGTGCCAAGGAAACCGCCTCGCTAAACGCACGGAGGTGGAACAAATAAAAACGAGTAAAGGCTTGGTAATGGCATGACGTCACGCCATAAATACGTAAGGAGATTGAACTTGTGTAATATTATTCTCTCTAAGGTGGTACGTGGAATTTATCTTTGCAGAGCCGGACACTATCCTGGTGTTCACAATCTTCTATAAATTATTCGGAGGAATAATCTGCCTTGCAATGCCGAAGACAATATGCGCGCCGGACTCGTCGTCATTGAAGCCTGGTTCAGGGGCTACTCAGGAAGTTCCGGACTAGGGGGTGTCCGGATAGCCGAACTATCATCATCGGCCGGACTCCAAGACTATGAAGATACAAGATTGAAGACTTCGTCCCGTGTCCGGATGGGACTTTCCTTGGCGTGGAAGGCAAGCTTGGCGATACGGATATGTAGATCTCCTACCATTGTAACCGACTCTGTGTAACCCTAGCCCTCTCCGGTGTCTATATAAACCGGATGGCTTTAGTCCATAGGACGAACAACAATCATACCATAGGCTAGCTTCTAGGGTTTAGCCTCTTTGATCTCGTGGTAGATCCACTCTTGTAACACACATCATCAATATTAATCAAGCAGGATGTAGGGTTTTACCTCCATCAAGAGGGCCCGAACCTGGGTAAAACATCGTGTCCCTTGTCTCCTGTTACCATCCGCCTAGACGCACAGTTCGGGACCCCCTACCCGAGATCCGCCGGTTTTGACACCGACAACAAGCAATGGTGAAATTCTTTCAGGTTTCAGACAGACGGTCAAGAAAGGAGCGGTGATGTTGAGTTCAGGTGACTCTTATGTGTGACACCCAATATGCGAGTTGTTCATTTCATGCAGGTCAGTGATCGGTGTGTGTTGGCGTTGGACAGATACTCTGGAAGTTGGGAGCACAAGCTAGAGTAACAAGGAACTTAATTTTGCTTGAGTGTTGACGGTAGTCAAGAAAAGGAGGGACTACAAGTTGTAGGTGGAGTCACATGGAGTTTTTGGAGTAGCAGCGGTACTCATGGGATAAGCTCAAGTCCAATGTACATGGAAGTTTGATGTATTGACGAACTCAAGGTGGTGGAGAATATTCGCCAAGGTGGAGTTTGTTGGAGTTGTGTCGAATATTGTGTACAAGGTAGGTTACAGTTGGACTTATAGTTGTATTGTATATACAGGATACGGAGTCGTGTTCAAGTAGGACACTTGTATCCTAGGCCTCTCTTATATAGCGGGGGTAGACACATGATGTAACCTATGCCAACATAATAGCACTGGCGCGCAAGGGGGAGCCGACAGCGTGTGCCCGCGCCCGGGTGGCCGATGTGCGGTACTGTGACGGTGTCACGGGGAGGAGCGCCCGTAGTCAGGCCCACGGGGAGGTGTCGTGCTCGTGTGATTGCTTGGTCCCCGGATGATCAACGGTATGCCTCGGACTTATTTTAACAAGTAGGAGTCAAAAACTTTGTGGCAGCTCATAACATGCTATGTTTTGTGTTAGCTTCGGGCTGTGTGTATCCTGAATGTCTTTGGACATCTCGTTGCTGCAGAGACTGGGTGTAAATAGTATCTTCATGATATTAATATATTCTCCTTAAGAAAATGATTTTAGAGACAATATGCATCCAGACGAAGAGTAGTTTAAAATAAAGTGCATTGGGACTGCGCTCCTGGAAATCATTAAGGATCCAAGATTCCATGTATACGTAATGTTTGTCTCGCTGAATAATATGAGCAAAAATCTCGAGAATAAAGAACTATATCTCGTGCGCTTGCAAATCTTTGCATTCCCATTTAAAATATATCCCGGCCTCTTGCTATTTATAAACTTGCAGTCCTTGTCCCACACATTTGGAGTCCAACTATTTCTTTCTTTCTTCCTAATAGGGCTCCAACTATTTCTAACCGGAACCTTACACGCGACTAGAACTGAGTTTGTCAAGCAAGAGATATGCCAATATGAGAGGGAGCAGCCTAGTGCAGGGGACGATGATATTCTTCATCGGATGCCTTGTCGCGTGTGCACAGTGTAAGTACTACTGCATGCATCATCACCGTCATTAGCATCTCGTGTTAGTAATTTCTTGCAATTAATTTTTCGGAACATACATAACATATAGAGTACGTCTGAGGTACTGCATACTAATGTTAAATATAACATTTAGGTGGTCTCGATAATAAGCATATAGTCGTCAACCAAGATGGTCATGCGGCGAACACAAGTAGCAACGCTACCATCGTCAAGTCGACGTCTGCAGGCGAGAGCAAGATAACCTTGCAATTTTGCGTCCGCCGTTACTTTTGCCATTTGTCAGATGGGTACCATGGTACGTGCTACTGCTGCCAGCTTAATGGTGACCGGTGTTTTACGAGGCGGAGTCAGTGCCTAGACCACTGCCCTATCTGCAACCCTGAATGCCCACCTTCATTGGGGCCTAAGGGATAGAATTCCATATGCTCAATTAATTTGTTCGTCTGTAATAAAAGGCGCCTTATTTGGTTTGGGCAATTGGGTTCCAACCAAACATTGGAGGGTATCCCGCATGTTCCTGTGGAGATTCAGCAAGGCAGAATTTGATGAAAGGAATCCCCTGTAATTTGTTGTCTTGCATATTTAAAATGATAAAATCCTTTGGCCGTAGTGCTTTGGCATGGTCTACCCTTGACAGCCGCAATCCCGGCTTTAATTTAGGGCAATTCCCAATCAACGGTGCCACGTCCTGTTAATTTCTTCCCTCGCGTCCTCATGACAGCCGCAATCCCGCCCTTTGATTATGGTGATTCCCGGCCCGTCAATTGTGTCATGTCTTCCTCGATAATTCTAAGATTAAATGCTCGATCGGTTAATTTCTTCCTCACCCACAAAAAATATATATTTCTTCCACCTCTTTTGTATTTCAATTTTTTGTAATTTTTGAAGGACCCGGACTTTGCATCTAATCCGAACGACTCGGTAGCCGCTTGATCAACATCGTGCACACGCCCTGCCGCCCGATTATTTTTCTTCTCCCGCGGCGACTCTTCATCGACGTTCCACCACATTGCTTGCCGCAGCCGCCAGGAGCCCAGGAGCACCCTCTCTGAATCCCACGCTTCGTCCCCGGTGCCCACCAATGAGCAGCTCCTCCGCCGCCTGTCCCTCCCCTCCCTCTTCCCATCTCATACGTCTGTCTCATCTCTCGCTGCAGCTCGAGCAAGATCCAACTCAGTCACCGTGGATAATGGAGCCGAGATCGACCCAGACCACCGCGGCACCGCCGCGCCCACCATCGGATCCGGCTCAGTCACCGTGGATAATGGATAACTCACTTACAAACATTGTGGTAACTTTTTGACCCGACAAACAAGTTGTTGAAAAACGTATCCTAGTTATTTTTGTGTAAAATAGCATGGTAATACAACATAGCTTAATATTTTGACATAGGGAAAAAGTTGTTGAAACCCATCGCCGGGGACTTTTTGTGTAAATAACATGGTAATATTCCCACCATAGATTTGATAACTTGCGTATGAACACCATGCTAACTTTGACCCCGGGGGTAGTTGATTTTTTAACTGATAATCCCAATAAATTCTATGTAAATCTCTACTCCTAGTGTCTCAGTACGTAAGTCATTCATTCGCTTCGTTCATTCCCACCGTCCCATCGATCTACCCTCCAGGCAATCCCTCCCCCCACCGATTTTTTTCCTCCCGCCGAAAACCGAGACCGGTTTTCATTCATGCATCACAAGAACCAAGCCAAACGTTCCATCCCCTTCCATACAAAACAACAAACCTTCCATCCTTCCCTTTCATTTACGACACATATCAAATCAAATCATATGGAATCATCCTTCCCTTCCAGTCAGGAGAAGCTTCCATAAACAACAGTTTAATCAAATATTTTATATGGATACCAGAAATGGCCATCGGGTATTTCCGTGGGGTTGAACCCGACGAGATTGAAATCATTGGTCATACCGGTCTGTAGCATGCTGTTGAAACGAATTGCTTGGTTGTTGTACGCGATCGCTTCCATCTTTGCTCCCTAATATTTTTTTATGAATCATAACAATAATGAGGAAACAAAACTATTTATCAAACATGTATTTTAAAAATGTGAGCTATAGAAATGCCGGCTATCAAATATTGATGATTAATGACTTACATGCTGATCGAGTAGTATGCACTGAACGTACAAGTTTCCCATGTCATTCTCCTTGATTTGAGCCTTCCACAGGACCTTAACATGTATTATCCAGCAATTTTATATATATGCTCCATTTGGAGACGATGAAAAATCAAGTTCATGTGCGTAGAATAGAAAGAACAGATGAGGTAAATTACTGAGCGTTGATGGCAAACAGCCGTACAATGAGATTATTCTATCTTGCCTGTTCATCGGAGGGATGATGGGTTGACTCACGATAGAAACCCGTGGCGATGCCATCACCCTCTTAGAGGTGATCGATCTGTATGAGTTTACCATGGACGTGGAGGAGATGGCTTTTCCTCTATAGAAAGATGGAGACAAAAATGGTGCTGCAGAAAGATGGAGACAAAGATGGTGCTGCAGAAAGATGGAGACAAAGATGGTGCTGTGGGGCTTTTTTATAAGCATAGTGGGCGGCGGGAAAATGAAAAATGGCTAAGAAAATTTGTTTTGGGGCGGGCGGCGGGAAAATGAAAAATGAAAAATGGTCAATAATCGGATCTTTAATATTCGGCAACCTATTGAAAATTGTGTATTTATCAAGGAAACACACACCTCAAAATCGGTCCATGATCAACCCAGTTGATTTGTGATTTGTGATTCACAATATATTTAATTAATGCAAATTTGTGATTTATGATCACTTGCCTTATCAAAACGAAACTGATTTATCACATGCGTATACAATCTCAAATTCTTGCCGTAATATATTAATTAGGGGAAATTGACTTTCTTCTTTGAGCATTCACCATCAAGATCAGGAAGGAACGACGAAGCTTCACCCTGATGATCTTGGTCAACTGGAAGATGAGGAAGAACCGCACCGAGATTGTTATGTTGCTGAGGGATCCGCACCAAAGTGTAAGAAACTAAAGATGCATATTCATAACTTGCCTATTCAATTCCCATCCATGTTTTTCACAAACCACTTTGATAACCTAATCTGACGTCGTGAGGTGCAAAACATCCCTGGTGCACATGTCCCCTCAAATTGGGATATCCAGCGTGACACGGGGTCAAATGCAGAGAGGAAAGATGGTTGGGGTACCAGCAAATATGAGATTCTGTAGGCACAACAACATACTAGCATGTTGGTGCAGACTTTGATTAACCAAATAAATCAGTTGACGGAGATGGTCGTGAAGCATATCCAAGCATGCGACAAGAAGCCACCACCACCTTCAAAGGACCAAGCATGAGGAGGTCTACAATGTTATTTATATATCTTAGTATGTTAGTTGTTTCATTGCTCCTTAAGAGCATTTGTCAATGTAATCGTTCGGAGTCAAATAATCAAGGGTTATTAATTTGCTTGTTGTCTCTTATTTATGCTCGATGACAATGCGATTTTTAGTTTTCTTTTATTTATCCCAGCAAACATGCTATTGTCATTTTCTTTTATCACTACACGTTGAGAAGAACAGAAGATTTTATTAAGTGGCATGTTTGTTCTCAGCCCCATGCCATGTTTTAGCAATGGCAGCAGCGATACAAGTGCTTACTCGCAAACTATTTAGATAGCAAAAATAGACACGGTACTGTTCCAAGACATATAACATATAATTATTTTTCAGGCATCTTATATTTTTCAGATATCATAGGTAGCAAGCAGCTCTCTCCATGACGTTCTCTCACGATCTCTTTAGAAAAAGAAGAGGTTGGACCTCTTTTTTTAGATAGAACGAAAATGTCACAGTTTTGGAAATATTACGGTTTATAGAACTTCAGTCTTTTTGGACACCAAACACGTCAAAGTATTTAAAACTGTGGGTCTCTAGAACAACTAGAGTATTCTTCGAAAACTTCAAAAAATTCTTTGCTGCCAAGCGTAGCCTAAGTACTGCATACTTTCAAGTGTTTGGCTTAAAAAATATCGTTGTTTAAGTTACTGTGGTTTATCATACTGAATTTTTGCCGAAGTACTTAAAAAAACGAACGCGGTCAGTTTTTTTAAAAGTGAACCAACAAAAAGTATTACGGATAGATTACTTTCTGCACGTCTCGAACCAAGCTAGCCTCGTTAAATAATTGGTTGTTCGAGACGTGCATAGAATATAAATGGGAAAAAGGAAAATAACTTAATGAGAATATCATGAAAGAAGAAAGTCAATTTCCCCTAATTAATATATTACGACAAGAATTTGAGATTGTATATGCATGTGATAAATCATTTACGATTTTATAAGGCAAGTGATCATAAATCACAAATTTGCATTAATTAAATATATTGTGAATCACAAATCACAAATCAGCTGGGTTGACCATGGATCGATTTTGAGGTGTCTGTTTCCTTGATAAATACACAATTTTCAATAGGTTGCCGAATATTAAAGATTCGATTATTGACCTTTTTCATTTTTCATTTTCACGCCGCCCGCCCAAAAACAAATTTTCTTAACCATTTTTCATTTTCCCGCCGCCCACTATGCTTATAAAAAAGCCCCACAGCACCATCTTTGTCTCCATCTTTCTGCAGCACCATTTTTGTCTCCATCTTTCTGCAGACGAAAAGCTATCTCCTCCACGACCATGGTAAACTCATATGGATCGATCACCTCTAAGAGGGTGATGGCATCGCCGTCGGTTCCTATCGTTAGTCAACCCATCACCCCTCCGATGAACAGGCAAGATAGGATAATCACATTGTACGGCTGTTTGCCATCATCACTGAGTAATTTACCTCATCCGTTCTTTCATGCTAGGAAGTTGACTTTTCATCGTGTCCAAATGGAGCATATATATCAAAATTACTGGATCATTCATGCTAGGGTCCTGTGGAAGGCTCAAATCAAGTAGAATGGCATGGGAAACTTGTACCTTCAGTGCATACTACTCGGTCAGCATGTAAGTCATTAATCATCACTACTTGATAGCCCCCATGTTTATAGCCCACATTTTTATAACACATGTTTGATAAACAGTTTTGGTTCCTCATTATTGTTATTATTCATAAAATATATTAGGGAACAAAGATGGAAGCGATCGCGTACAACAGCCAAGCAATTCGCTTCAACAACATTGTACAGACCGGTATGACCTATGATTTCAATCTCGTCGGGTTCAACCCCAGGGAAATACCCAATGGCCATTTCTGGTATCTAGCCATGGACTTTGTCGTCACACTACATGTTAGGACCGAGATTATGATGTCGGCACAACGGATAACATCAACAATTTTCCCCCGTGCTTCCCACGGTTTGAAGACATATTCTTGCTACGGGACAAAAGTATCACTGGTGCATAATCTTTAACTTTGGTCTTACATTTTACTCTGTACAACTCAGTGCCTCATTGTGATTATATTTTTACAGACGTGGTTGCTAATCTTGCCTATGTTGGTAGGATACAATATAGCGGGATTCAATATATAAACGCCACATCCCTTACCTCGAGATTGGTCTCATGAACTTTTGGTAAGTGTCATTTACAATTTGCACGTTTCCATATGCTTCTTTTTGTAGTTTTATTTCTGCAATCATATACTAACTTTTGTATTTGGTTGTAGACGGCAGATAATTTTCATACGTGTACGTGAAGAGCACGTTGGTCGTCACTTCTACCATTTGCTATTCACTGATAATCTGTTCGAGAAGCTTGCTGTTACTTATATACAGGTAAACCAGAGGCAGCAATGCTTGCAAACTATGAGGGAGCGCACATTCTTCTTCTCTCCTAACATTAATGATGATCATCATCATCTGCAAGGTAGGTGCTGCGTTCTATTTTAAAATTGTTGTCAATTTATTTTTTCTGTAATACTATGTCACTAAAACATCGATTTTTATCGTAGATATCCAAGAAACCAGCCTCATGACACTTGATGAAACGCATGCATACATCAAGGATATTGTTCAAGCTAGGAACAATGGACGCTAGAATATCTGTGTACACAAGTGCACAGTTTGTCTTAGATATACAAATGTATGAACGCTTTGCATGCAACATTTCGTTGCTAATTGTCACATTCTGAAGCGTCTTAGATATACAAATGTATAAACGCTTATGTCTTGCTGGTTTAATAATATGTCATATACAATAAAAAATCTATTTAAAACTATCGTCACATTTCGTCACCATATACTGTGAAGTCCTGAACTATATATTTGACTAATATATATTTGTTGATCAAACTGTCAAAAATGGACTTCAAACGGTAACGTGTCTACTCTCATTCTCTCTACACGTATTAATCTCTTTTAGTGTAGGTGCAAATATTTTTAATATACAGTGTAGCGCAAAAAGGAAAAGACGTTGACCTTGACAGATGTCATCGCATGCTATCAGGAATTATGGCATTCCAAAGAAAATATAATTAATTTTGTACACGGAATCAAGAACTGCCATATGCATCAGCCAGATGGTCGTGTTAAGTAGGACAAAAACAGGAAAAAAACGTTGTGTTTCTTTCTATATCTCGGTCGCCCGTGTTTAACATAGGTTAGGAAATATATGTCGTGTTTCTTTCTATATCTGTGGAGGTAAAGTTTGGAAAGGCGACATAGATTAGGATATATATAATCTGGCGTTGATTCATTTGCCTGGTGGAGCATGCAACCAAAGTAAAATTATGGCATATTATCCTATGGTTTTTGTTATGGAAACTTGTAATTATGGAGGATATGGGGCACCTTCCGAGTACATGCCCCATGATTCCTCCCGGCCCTCATGTTATACTCAATATTTCCTTTTCAGTTGTATTCACAAAATAAGTGGGCTGAAATATAATGGGATTGGGAAGATATTATGTAATACTGGGAGAAAGATCTGATCCGTCCACAATTGAAAATAATTTCTACAAGGAAATGAATAACGGCTATAATTAAACGATGTTCATCATTTGGAAGGCAATATTAACTCTCCAAAAAATTAGATGTCACAAGACCAAAATGATCAACTCCATCCGCGTCCTATTTCACCACCCACCCAAGTTCACAGATATCCCATAGCAATTTCCGATCAAGAACGAATTTTCTATCCCATGAGGCGATCATTGGGAACGCTGCGCAGGCACCCCAAGAGGGTGCGCCAGCGCCCCAGGAGGATGTTCATGTTCCCGCGCCCTAGGAGGATGTGCCTGCGCCCATGGATCTTCTGGCCCCACCAATGCATGCCATGCAAGATGCACTCCAATGCATATTTGACTTTATCATTGGCGTTTGAGACGAAGATACATTAAAGTAAGTTGTCTTATTATACATTCCTTTGCTATATACAAATCATGATGGAACACTCTGGTACACAGAAAACTAAGATAGCTAGACTGGCAATCCTAAAACATTCATATGTACATGTATACTTTTTTAGTTGAATCCTTGTACACGAACAATGTCATGCAAAGGCCATGAATTCAGGTTCTAAATTTGATACGTGTAGATACATCTAGGTGAGGACAATCTGACCTCATGCAATGTCATGCAATCTAACCATGAATTCGGTTTATAGGTTAGTATTGCTTGGTCTCGTCCAAATTGTAGAGAGAAAGTTAAACTCGAAGAGAACCATTGATATTTGCAGCCAGTACTAAGGATTTAATCTATATTGATAGATGTCTTTTGCTAAATGTTGTTGTGCATGTTTTGTGCAGCTCAATATGGATAAGAAGCGCACGGCCGTACCAGATCGAAATCAGCCTTCAAATGATCTAGGACACCCTTTTTTCGTAAAAAAACTTCATCCCGAATGCTTCGACCTTGTTGTTCGTAAGCTTGTGGGCGCTAAAGTAGAGATGACCGCAGGCACCAACTGGGTTGGAAGCAAACATTATTTCGACTTGCAGTTTCATGCTGAGTCACAGGCCGTGAGGTACTCCTGGATGACGCAAGGAGAGCGCATCATGACGCTGATTAACTATGCTGTGGTCCAGCCTCTTCCTAAATATGATGTGTTCAACTCTATAATTGTAAGAGACGCTCATTCTTAAAGTTGATTTTACTTATTATAATAGCAATTGACATGTGTCGACCTGCCACAGTATCTACTACCGTTGACTCTTTCAGATTCCTCGTACAGGTTACTTGTAGTCAACCGGCTGAGGAGGAGGGTTGTCATGATGGATCCATCCTTCAACACGTTTGATCCTGAAGAGAGCACTCATAACATATTGATGAGGAAGGAATTCACATTGCTGAAGGGAGAATTCAACAATGTGTTGCTCACTGGGATCCCTGATTGGAATACCCAAATCATGGATTGGGAACAAGATACCATGTCCTGTGCTGCTCGTCGGTAATCTACTAAATTGATCGTATACATAAGATGCAAACCATTATAATGTTTAATATTTATTTTTTGTGTCGCACCTAACACTCTGGCTTCTTTGTCCTACGGGAGATGGCCCACCAGATTGGTCGTTTACGTAGCATGGGCTGGATGAACACTAGCGTAAGTACATATATGATGAGTTGATGTGTGCTAATTATTATCCAACTAGTTTATTAAATGATTGAGTTTTTGCACCTTTCCTAGGATCCAATACAGCTCAGACACCAACTGACGGTCCAGATGCTAATGGTGAAAGATAATGAAGCCGCTGGAAACATCCCGCAAGAGATTAGAGCGGCCTTGAGGGTTTCAGCTTTGTTAGGGATCGAATTGATAATTGTCTATTTTTGATATAAATAATTAGATAATAACTTTATGGTGTCTTCTATATACGTACTTTAATTTTTTTTATGATGTTTTGGTATTATTAAACTATTCAAACTTTATGGTGTTTTGGTATTATTGAAGTTTGATTTTACTACCATACTGTTGGATTAATAATTGATTTTGTTGCAACGTCATAAACGAATCATTCTTTTGTCTGCCATGAATGAGCAGTGA
Source organism: Triticum aestivum (assembly GCF_018294505.1). NCBI lineage: Eukaryota > Viridiplantae > Streptophyta > Magnoliopsida > Poales > Poaceae > Triticum > Triticum aestivum. The sequence goes on along the minus strand of NC_057803.1, from coordinate 736,291,549 downwards.
GCCGTAGTTGAGAAGACGTACTGGGCTAATAGGGTTTGACGCAAGATGACATGAGTCGCCAGGGTATAATGTTTTTCCTAAATTAGGCAAATGCATGTCCGTGCACCGGATATTTACATCGTTTGGCGGCAACATTGTTCCTCCACCTGTTTCTGCACCTACTGTCTTTGCCTTGAAGATGTACAAAATGGAAATTGTCACATCTATCAATGCCCGCATCCAGCTCACAACCCCCTATCCCTTCCTCTACATTGAATTTTAGACATGCTATCATCGTGTAGAACATTCAAAAATATTAAAAAAAATCAAATGGGCTGACACATTAGTAAGTTATTATACTTCTATAATTCCTACAACTCCCACATGAACGCACGAGCAGCCCTAAATAGTAAAGTCCATCCAGGATATGTCAACTAGAACTCTAAATATCCTGAACTACACATTTGATGACTATACATCTGATCAAACTGTCAAATATCAAACTGTCAAACATGGTAACGTGTCTACTCTCTTTCTCCCTACACGCATGAATCTCTTTCCAAGAATCCTTAAAATCTTTTCCTTCCAAAACGTGATAGTATCCAATCTCGCGGTGTGGCCTACCATATGTCTCTCAGCCCCCCTGAATTCAATGGGTTGCCCAGTGTGGCCATTAATTTTTCCCTTAATCAGGTTTGCTTACAAGGAAAGTTAAATTCTGCTTGTTCCGATCGGGAAAGGGAGACGTATATTAGATATATATAATCCGGTGTTTATTTATTTGCCTAGTGGAGTATGGAATCAAAATAAATTCTTGTCCTATTATTAGCACGATTTTGTAATGGAAACATGCACAGATGGAAGGATAAGGGGCATCTTCCAATCCATACAACATCATAATGCCTCACCGACTTGGTGTTGGACGATTCCCCTCCGACACGCATATATATGGTCCGGCTGTGAGTCCACCATCGTCCACTGCCCCCTCGCTCGCTCATCCTGGTGCTAAGAAGACGTTCTGCCCGCGGCAATGGCTGCAATGCCGAATTTTAATGGAGTGAACAACGCAGTCGACTACATCTAGAACTATATCATGTTTTCCTCAGATGAGGAGCAATTAGAGTTTGTTCTGACATCCCTAAACTACCTCTATACTTTATTTGCACTTGTTAGCTGCAGTTCACTACCATTATAGTTTGCATTATTTTAAACCCGAGTAAAAATCTGTTCTTTCACCTAATCCATGTCGATGAGTTGGTCACGTTCATAAGCTGTTGCATGCATGCACTGGTTAGGATCATGCGATCCTTTCTAAGTCCATAAGGTTCTACAGATCTAGCATTGTGGTTGCAAAAGACTGGGCATGTGCTAATATTATCCTTTTACATTACACCACATTATTTTAAACTACAGATTTTCTATGAGCCGTAGTACAAAAATACATTACAATCAAACATATCACAGTAGATTTATTTGTTTATCTTAAGCAACAGTACTTCTGTCCTCAACAGACACTACAACTCCAATTAGAAGATACATATATCTCGGACCTTACTAAAGTTATGAAAAAATGTACTCTAGCTTGCCCACACATTCAAGTACTACATTTTTATGATACGCTGTTTTTCTAACAAGTTTGCTATCATGCCGGTTTGTTGCTAAACTCGTCAAGGTTTCTAACTGTTATGTTTTAGTAAAAAAACTAAAATATTGTGCTACCAAACGCATACTAAATGTGCACCATTTTGAATGCAGCGAGTGACATCTACTACTATGAAAGTACGTTAAATCACATAAAGGTTTTTTCCTGTACATACTATGGAATTACAAAATATTATGTGATCACCCATGTACTACTGTTGGATGTGGATTTGGTCACTTGAAGTGAGATGTAGTACAGGGACCTGACACGCGCGAGCAGCCACGGACGCAAAGACTCTTGGAAAACGTTTGAAATTACGTATATTTTAATTTATGTTTTGTGCTAAACTTTGTTCTGTTTTTGTTTGCAACACAATATGGATAAGGAGCCCTCATCCATTCCTGATAGAGTTTAGTCTACGGACTATCCAAGACACCATGCGAGGTGTTCGATGGGTCCATCCGAGTTGCTTCAATCTTGTAGTGCGTAAGCTTACTATCGACACAATACAGGGGAACACAGGAATAGACTTTGTTGGATCCACACATATGTTTGATTTGCAATTCCATGGACTAGTACGGGTGCTGAGTCAGACCCTCCTTCAGCCAAGCTCAACGCACCAACTTGTTGATTAACACTGTCATTGTACGGCCGTTGCCCAAATGCACCGTGCTCATGACCCCGTCCATTGTAAGGATTGTCATTCCTAAAAATTAGTGTGTATACTATCTATTCGCCATTAACTTTGTATACCCATTGCAGTACCTATTGCCGTTGTATTTGCCGGATTCCTCCTACGGCTTACTTGTAGTTAATATTGAAAATAGGAGGACTCTCTTGATTGATCATTCCAACGAGTCATTCCTAGGCTCGGAGGACTTTCATGCCAAAGAACCGAAGAAGAAAGCCCTGTTAGTTAAGCAAGAATTTGGCAATGTATTGCAACAGGAGAGGCCTTGTTTGAATCCCCAACTCATGGATTGGCCACAAGATCATACCTATATTACAGCCGCACGGTAATAGTTTAAATTGGTCATGCACATTATAGACACACTGATATAGTTTCTAACAAATGGAGTTTTTTTGGTCACAACCTGGACTCTGGATTCAATGTCCGACAGGAGATGGCCTACCAAGATGATACTCTCGGTCATAACATGTCCACGACTGAGGTAGGTGCATATATAACAAGTTCCCGTCTTCCATATTTTTGTTAAATATAAATGTATGTTCTTCCACTCACATAGGTTTGCTGTGCAAAATCTTTTCCAGGAATTTATTAAATTATTATTTTTTGCATCTTTCTAGGATTCAATACAACTCAGAAAGAACCTGCTGGTCCAGATGCTAACGATCAAAGTCAATGAAGCAGCTGAAAACATACCAGCTGAAATTGGAGCGGCCTTGAGGGTTTTAAACAACTGACTATGGACACGTGCATTTTCAAATGTCGCAAATAAATGGCTACTACAACTTTCTTAGGGATCGAATTGAGAATTATCCTTTTGGCAATATGAATAATGTATTGGATTATATATATGTAGGGAATAAACTGTTTGATGGCATCATATAATTAGATAACATTTTGTCTTCTATTTATGAAGTTTAGAGGAATTGATCTTGGCACCCTCTAGCTTCGTATTCGCTGCAACATTGTCTACTTGTTTTGGTTCTATCTATATATTTTGGCTTCTATGTATATTTTGTACTATAATACCCGTGCGGTCAGGAGCAGGTTTGTTGCTCCAGGTGAAGCGGAGGCATTTTGGAATGGACCATGGCATGTTCAGATGGTACTCAAAGACCGGCAAGTGAGGTTTTCAGTCATGCCTCGCATCATATACTAAATCGTATCGTATAACTCCATCCATACACCCACTGCTATACGATACGAGGTTTACTTTGTCGGAAATCGTCACATGCCAGCTATCGAATAGTCAACTTAAAAACATGATGGTTATAAGGCACATACCTTCAATTGCCTTTAATCTTCAAGTTCGCACATGATCCACATTTCTCTGTCATGCTCATGATGTTTCTGATAACGCGCTGATTAACTTGTATGTGTTCCTGAATAGAGTAACCGAAATAAGTCCCAGCCAAGGTGTTTTCTTATTGACTACATAAAGTACAAGACGGTGCCAACATTTTCCGACAAACAATATACATTACCACATTTTCTAATTTGAGGTGGGAGGAACAAAATTATTATTAAGCTACTCTAAGGGAGTCACATCTTTTTCAAATATAATTTAATTGAAAATATTTCGTGTTCTATGTATGAACTTTCTCTAAACAGAATAGCCATATAGGTTATTTATGACGTTAAATAACAATAAAATAAAAGAGGCACTGACGACTGATTCAGAGGAGGAAAACATAGGCATATGCATCTCAATAGGTATTACACATGAAATGCAAGAAACAGTTGTAAGCTGATCTAGATCAAATTTTGTACCCCGCTTATTTATCTAGGACAAGTTAGATTATTATAACGTACTTGGACAATTCTATTTGGGCTTATTCCATCTGTGCCCCCAATTCCTTAATTGTGCTCAGTTTTTCCCACGCTTCAAACTTTTGCTCACTTTTCCCCACTCTCTTAGCAGAAACTCTCACAAATGTTCATAACAGACGTTTGCCATCTTGGCCGTTAACTGACTTGTGGGGCCACGTTGGACTCTGTTGACTATGGCTGTGGCTTCGCTGGTTGGGCCGTGTTTGTGTTCATAGGACGGGCCCGTTAGTTTGTTGGTAATAAATTAAAAAAACCTGCTATCGATGGATGCAACCTGCTATGCATGCCCGGCTTTGGCATCGATGTAGCCTGCTATGCATGTGAACACCGCCACACACGCATCTAGTGACCTAGACCTAATCGCATGCATGCACGCTGACACGCACGCATCGATCCTTGCCGCATGGTTGCCGGTGGATTCAGTCGCTCCGCAGCGCCATTTCACGCGTCGCAGGCATACGTTCCGGTGGCAGAAGGGGCACGCTGCACGCACGCTCACGTCCATATGTCGAGTCATCGGTTCACGCCACACGGCTGCCGCTCGATTCAGTTGTGGGAGGCAGGCAGCCGCCAACGCAGAGCATGCATAAGGGGAGGCAGGCAGCCGCCAACACAGAGAACGCAAAGGACGCTCGCCTCGATTCACGTCACACATTGATGATCACATCGGTTCACGCACGCACTGAGTCACGATCTACGCCATTTGCGCATGTACCCACTTCGTCTCCCCCAGCTATTTAAACTGCCCTTCATTTCCTCTTCTTCTACAGATCCATCTGCGCCTCCCACTTCTCTTCTTCCCCCAAAAGCCAAAGCTGTTCCACTCAGCGAAGTGAGCAAGATGCAGTACAACGGGCCTACGTTCCAAGAGATGCCCACCGTGCCAGAACGGCGGTACCCCGCCAACGTCATCGTCGAGGCATCGCTCCGCGTGTGGGCGTTCTCACGCTGGAGGGGTAGCACTGAGCTTGCACGGGGGTTCCTCCGTGCGGGCTTCCACCACCTCCCGGCGGGCTCGCCGCCCATGTTCAACCTCGTGGAGCAGCGTCCCCACGCCAACGCTCCAATGGTAGGGCTCGTCATCCACTTCACCAACAGGTTCGATGCCTACTACCTGCTTGGCAAGGTGTATTGGTGTGGGTGCGAGTTCATCGCATTCACCACCTATAACATCTTCACCGACTTCGAGAGTGTCTTCCATGCTCGCAACCACATGCACAGCCTCTCGTACTACCTCGGCTATAACGGCCTTGAGGAGGAGCAGTACTGAAGCCGGCGGCGAAGAAGACGGTGAAGCCGGCGGTTAAGGTGAAGACGACGGTGAAGACATGGCGGTGTTGCCCTAGCTACCCTATCTACTATGTAGTGTGAGTTTGGTGTGTGTGTTGCCCGAGCTAGCTACCCTATCTATGTAAGGTTAATTATTATTATCTATCGGTGTCGTGTTATATGTAAGAACTTATGTTGCCCTAGCAACCCTATCTAAGTTAAATTACGTGTGTTATATTAATGCTTTGTTATGTTTTGTATTTTGTTTGTCCCAAGTTTAGACACGGCTAATTGGCGTGGGAAAAATTAACCAAACTAACTAAAAATGATGTGTTTATAGATGCCTTTTAAAAATAAGAACATATTGTACATTTGTACACGGCTTTGGTTTGAGAGCTCTGTATTTTTTAGGTATTCGAAGAATACTTTGGTTTTCAGAAATATTGAAGTAACAAATACTATGAGATGTTTGGCTTTAGTCAAAAGTGTAGTTTTATATACTTTAATATGTAGAACACTACACTATGTTTGAAGTATATAAAAAAGAGGGTTGGACCTCTTTTTCCAATCATGAATTATTGGTTTGCTAGGCATAATAATACTGCAGTTTGCAAATACTTTGATTCTAAAAAATGAAGGGACCCATAAAGGAAAGCCAAAAAAATTCCTCAATAAGATAGAAGAGATTGGGCAATCAAATTAATGAAAAAAGCAATCAGAAACAAAAAAGAACAAAGCAATCGTTCCTAAACAAAAAAAGAAAGATCGCTTGTTTCTGGGCCTCATTTATCCTTTGTGGGCCTATTGCAGCTTGATTCTCTTTGGGCCTGCGAACTAGGTTTTTTTTCTAGCAGAACTGACGAACTCGAGGACAAAAGTTTGGCAAGTACGAGAGAGAAGAGATGAACTTGATGTATATCCCTTGTGCTGCTCAAGTACTGCTTACTGTCATCTGACGAGCTAGGGTATGATCCAACACTCGAGGTTATTAGCTAACAAAATAATCCTATCACTGAACTGGTAGTTGTCTTCTGCCGAAACTGAAAGTGTCGAAACTTAACAGTAAATTGCATACATTCAGAGATCGACAGTTGCACTAAACAGAGTTGCATTTGAGATAAATAGACTTGGATTGCTAAACAGTGGCACCAACAGTAGACAAACATCTCTAACGAGAGATGGCCATCAAGTAAAAAATTCCTAGAGCAAGTATTCCTAAAGCTATCAGATTGGATTGATTCTTCAACTCAATCAGCTACTTGAAGTTCTTGTTCATCTTCTTCAATTCTGTCATCAGTTCGACATCTACCACCGTCGGGTATTCCGGACGCGCTGCTGCTGCCGGAGCGACACTGTCATGGGGCAGATTGAACTCGCGGATTGCATTCCCCTTGAATCCAGCAAGCCCAACCCTTGAAGCCTCTAGATGTAATCATCCGTCCACTCGAAATGGTGGCATTTCTTCACGATCTGAAACCAAAATCATATAACTTAAATCCAAATCTGACAGATTCTTTGAGAAATACAGATAAATGATGTGAGGAAAACTCAGATCTAACCTGCCCCTCCGTCTTGCTCTCGCATTTGACGAACTCGCGCCCAAAGTTCCCATTCTTCTCCTCCTTCGAAGTCAACCGCTTCAGTGGCGCAGTCCGTGGGCAGTCAGTGCATCGAGTCATTGGCACTGGACCATACACCGGCCACGTGGAACGGGGGGCTGACAAGGAGGTCGACATATCGCCCGAGAGGAAGAAACAGAGGAATTGCTCGAGAGGAAGAAGAACGAGAAGATGGGGAAAGAAACAGAGGAATTGCTCGATCTGCTCGATGCCCTTGTCTATCAGATGGAGAAGAGGAGAAGGGGAAGCTATATTGACGATTTGCCACATTGTATTTTGTAGTTTGAATATTTGAACCAACTCTTAACACTTACATGTGGTGGTCATGTGCGAAAAATACAATTTCATATGTAAAGTTGGGCAGATCGTAAAAACCCGAGAAGGACAGTGTAGTAGCCAATCAGGATGCATCATGCAGATCGCACATGCCTGCCCCACATCTGACGGGTGGTGTTTGGCGCTTAGTAGGATCCGACGACGGACGTTCGACGCTAGGGTTTGGAGCATTTCTGCGGGGTTAGGAGCGAGTCAACGTGGTAATTAGGGTTTGACCAGATTTCAAATGGCCATAACTAAATTAGAAAAAATCGCAAACATATAAAACAAACGTAGTTCGTCCATTTATGAGACCTAGTTACCTAAAAAAATATAAACTCAGTATAGGGGCGTTTTTTTGAAAAATCATTTTTGAAGTGATCTGTCGAAATCAAGTTCAAATGTTTTTAAAAAATAAAAAAAAATCAAAATTTGTAATTCTTGTGCACATAGCCACATATGTGACAAGGTTATGAGAAAAAAAATATAAACTCGGTGTAGGTCATTTTCATGAAAAAAGGCTTCACACAAATGAGCTATCACCTATGAACATGTTCAGAGTTCGTAGAATAGGGAGAGAGGGTTTAAGGTTTGAAAAAAAATCAAAATAATTCAAAAAAAAATCAGAAAAATCTCCATAGCTTCATTTTGGAGTGAATAAGAAGGATCTGAACTTACTTTTTCATTTTCATATCTAAAACTTGTTATTTGACGATTTTGAATTAAAAGCATATTTTTCAAAACAATGTAGTAATATGAATATTAATCAATAAATAGTGAGACTTCGTTTTTACCCTATATATATGGAAGAAGTGTTAATAAAAATATATATGGCTCATTTAGGCAAGGTCAAAAAAAAACTTGATTTGAAATAGGGCTGCTTACCCTAGCTTTCGAGCCCGTTTCTAGCACATTTCTCATTCGGACTGTTCACCTACGAACATTGGACTTCAAATGCTCGATCAAATACACCGCACAGAGCAATGAACCTCCAATGTTCAACTTCAACTTTGGCTCAAATCCAAATTTTGGCCCAAATTCAAATTTTGATGGAAATTTGAATTCTGACTCAAATAAGAAACCAAAGTAGAAGCAACATTATTACAACTGATAAGTTTTCACAGTAGCTCAAATCTACCAAGTTTTAAGATGCCAACATCTTAATACAAATCTACCAAGTTTTAAGCGATCGACTCGCCCTCAAATTGACAACACAAACATTTCCCAACAACTTAATTCAAATTCTCGACTTGCTCCTTGTGTTTGCAGCTGGCTTCACCGTCTTGCTCCTGGTTTCCATAGTTGAGATGCTCTTTTCTTTCAGACTCTTGTTCCTTTTGATCTTCGGATTTACTTGGGGTTTTCCCCGTGGAGGTGCTGATGGAGTAGTTCCACTCGGCGAGCACTTGACGACCATTTGACGGTCATCTATGGGTTCAGTAATCTTTGAAGGCACAATTGGAAAAATTACCCCTCCTCTTCCTCTCTTATAGCTTCAAAACCATGAAAGGCCATGGTTTCAAAATCTTCTGCCTCTTCATCTCTTGGCCTTTTCTCCCTAGATCTGGTAAATAAAATTATAAGCCATAGGAAAAAAGAGAACAAATGCAAACAAAAGGGTAGCTGCATTCTACAAATGCAAACACATACCAAGATGCTTCATTTGCTGCTGCATTCTCCACTGCTTCATTTGCTGCTGCATTCTCCACTGCATCTTCAGTCTCCATTGCTGCTGCATTCTCCTCAGCATTGGCTGCTGTCCATCTTTCCTGCTCTCCAAATGATGCATCCACTGCATTGGTACAAAGCTTAGCAATATGCCCCAGAACTCCACATTTTTTGCAAGCACGCTTCTTTGGTAGACGACCCTCCTCACCTGCTCCAATCCTCTGGTTCCTTGGTCTTCCTGGTCGTCTAGTAATGATAGGAGCGTGGAGTTTGAACCCTGGATCTACTATGTTCCATTGATCTTTCCCCAATAGTGCAGGCACATTGTCAGCATAAGCAGCCATAAATTTGGCAACAGAGAAATACTTAGAGCAATATTGATCAACTTCACCATCTGCACCCCCGATAACGGTCATCAGATGTAGGGCATGTATGCATGGCTTCCCACGGATCTGCCATTGCCTACAAGTACATTCTCTAGTACTTAGGTTCACAGGATACCTCCATACCCCATTTTTAGTGTCAGTATAGGTAACCTCTCCCTCATATGTACCAGATCGAATACATTTCATCTTCAGTCCTCTTGCCTTCAAGTGCAATACCTTAATCAGTGATGGGAGCATTTGATGACCAACATATTGTATTTCTGCAATTCTTTTGCGAAGATCCATCTTTATCATGATCATTTGCCTCATCTTGTCAAATTCTTGCCACAACAAGAGCCCTTTCACCGACTTGATCTTTGAATTGAAGCATTCTGCAAGGTTACTGGTCACATAATCTACTTTGCAGATTTCGTTGAATTTGCTTCTTGACCACACCTTGCCATGATGTGCATCCATGTACTCCTTCACAAGAGGATTTTGAGCATACAACACTCTCAAATGGTGTTCGTGCTTCCTTTTGCTGCATGTGTATGATACTGGCCATAAGTTCTCATAATAAACTTTACCTTTGAACTTCTTTTTGAAATTATGCGCTAGGTGTCGCATACATTCCCTATGCTCCACTCCAGGGAATACAATTTCCACTGCACTCTCTAAACCCTTGCAAGCATTTGTGTGTATAGCTAAACCTGGGGGTGTGCCTATAATGTTGCGCAACTGCTGCAGAAACCAGACCCAACTTTCCTCAGACTCTGCCTCCACCACACCAAATGCAACTGGGAATAGCCAGTTGTGTCCATCAACTGCAGAAGCTGCTACTAGTTGTCCTCTCCATCTTCCAGTCAAATGTGTAGCATCTACAGCCAAATAGGGCCTGCAACCATCAAGAAACCCCTGCCAGCAAGCCTTGAAACAAACAAAAACCCTTCTTAAGCACTCCTTCTGAAATGACTTCCCTTTTATTTTGAATGGAACTATATGCTTGTCACTCTCTACAACACTCGCTGGACTTGCCATCTCCACTTCAGCTTTGAAAGTGTAAAGCAGCTGAAAACTGTCATTCCATGGACCATTAATTCTGTCAAGAGCCTTTTCCCTAGCACTGAAAATTCCCATGTAAGGAATTTCTATCTTGTACTTCTCAAAAAGCTTCCCATGGAGTGCTGTTGGACCAAGTCCAGGTTCTTCTCTCAGCCAATCCAATATAGCTTCTGCCACCCACCTAGTTTTTGCTAGCTTGGTTTTGGCCTTCCCCCTCCCCCTCCAGGTGGACAGGTGTGCTTGCGTGGGTTTTTCTTTATCTGAAACAAAATAAAAGGGTAAAAATAGTTAAGAAACCTTACTCAACGATCTGAAACTAAATTACTAACTGATCTTGGATTACCTGAATATATTTGCTCTTTCTCCTACGAGATGCATGCAACTTCCACCTACACCTAGGATATGGACAAAAAACTGTGAACCTTGCTGGCTCACTCCTTTTAATTTTATAGGTGTTTTAAGATATAATGCACCATGTTGTCACTGCATTCCGACAGTCCACCATTGATTGGAAAATTGTACCTACACTAAGCTCAGGTTTTTCCCTGTTGCACCCAATTGTTGGCATGTCATCACCATCGTATTCATCCTCGATTAAGCTATCCATGTTCTCCACCTTTTCTTCATTGTCAGTGTCATCAAACCTAGCTTGGCTGATGGGCTCCTCCATATATTCGTCATCCACTCCTTGCTGACTGGCTACCGACCAGTTCAGGAAACATCATCTCGTCTTCATCATCATTTGTAGGCACTGCCTCGTCAGGTTCTGCATCTTCTTCTACACCAACTGTAGAAGGTCCACGAGAAGCAGCAGCTGAATCGGAACCAGAATTGGCAGCAGGTGTGTTGTGGCTCCATGAACCACTTCCTTTACTTGGTGTCGACCTACAAGGAGTGCCGGGGTGCTGGCTATTAGCACAGACAAATGATGTCTGAACTCCCTTCCCCTTCGCCCGTTCTGCGTGTGGCTGAAGCACATCGATTTGGAGTTTACTGAATCGGCAACCAGCAATCCCAGCAAAAAGCAACAACATATGATCATCGCAAGTTAGTGGGAGAAATATTTGCTCGTCACTTCTGAAGTAATTTAGTTCAACAGCATCGGCATCACTCCAGGGATAGGTGTTTCGGAGCTCAGCTTGCAAATCTTTCAAAGATATGTTGGTTTCTACCACTTTGGGCTAGAAAAATGATGAAATCAAATGCGGTTTAGTACCACGCAGCACACTAGTTTCCATTCTAATCGCCAGCCGGAAAGCCAGCTTGGGATCAATCCTAGTTTGTTGGTGGAAGGAAACAATGGCTTCAGTTAGCCGTGTAAAATCGAGCACAAATTCGAACGATTCAGGCAAACATAAGTCAAATACGGCCTACAATACGACTTAGAACATCAATTCGAGAGGAAACAATGCTTACCCAGGTTTAATCCATGAATTATCTGCCGCGAATTCCACCCAATCCTCTACCTGGTCGACTGCATTCCGGGCGTCCTCACTCAACATTGCTACGTAATCCCAGATGGGGAGGTGGGCTATATTTGGCGGAGACGTGGCATCGCCAACGAACGGAATAGGGCATAGGGTGGAGGAAACTACTGCGGTGGACACGACACGACGCCGACTGAGGGGGCGGGGCGGTGCAGTGCGCCCTGTCTAGATCTGTTTCAGATTCAGACAAGCTGCCCAATACGTGTCTCCTTGCGGTCCCACCCGTCAGCAAGCAACAGTCAGATGAAGACTCCGCCCCACTCGTTAGCAATTAACGGTGAATGGATGGTCAAGACGGCAAACGCCCGCTATGAGCATTTGTGAGAGTTTCAGCTAAGGAAGAGGGGAAAAGTGAGCAAACATTCGGAGCGTGGGGAAAAGTGAGCACAACTAAGGAACCAGGGGCACTAATTTAAATATCCTATTCTATTTTGATTGAAAATGTTATGAAGTTGTATATTAGCTGTGTAGGTTTTGATAAGATTATGTAGAGATTACATAGTGAGAAAAGGGCGAAGTGGCATTCAATCAATGATAAATTGTTTATTTAGTGAATACAGTAATTTAATTCTTTAGTAAGTTTTGATTTATGACATCTTTTCTAATTTATTAATAGGTGTGCATTTGATAGAAAAAGGAAACAAATCTGCGCCATACAGAAATATATATGGTATAACTAGAATAAGCCATGATCTGCTACCCAGCTGTCCTCCCGATGGCTTACTATATATATTTCAGTATGGCGCAGATTTGTTTAACCTCCTACTCTACCATCCCTCCTCCCCCTCCTTACTCTCCCTTCGCCCAAACCTGGAGAAGAATTTCCCGCGGAGTACGTTGTGTAAGCAAGGACCATCAAGAAGGCAAGTTCCTCTAGGTATGAAAATTTCCGCATCTTTCTCTTATCTAAAAGTGTAATAGCTATAGATTTGTATCATCTTTTGGTTTAGGTATACCATCAAATTCCAGATAAAGAACACCAGTGGAGATAGTGCTAGCTTAAAAAAATCTCATAGCCAATAAAATTGATTGTAGATCTAACCAAGCAGTCCTATTAGGTGGGCTGCAACTAATGAAAAACAGTTCATTCAGAGATTTTAGGCTAACAGTCTATTCTGGACATTGCAACTGTGGCACACCCCTAGCTTTCCAACTGATGAACAGGGCTCACTGCCTAATTTTTCATAGACAAGCAAACTCCATAATCCAAAATAATGTTAAGATAAAATGTGGTGCTAAAATTTAGTGAACAGTCAAAAGTTGAACATCAAGTAAAGCAAGCAGAACAATTTAGCATAGCAATCTGTTCATTTGAGGACCTCACGGTTTTATCCATGCCTGTCTTGTAAGTCCATCTTAGTGATTCCATCAATGAGCTCTCAGCAAGAATATCTAGGCTTGGGAAAATCTGTCATGAGAAACATAAAACAGATAAGGTGTGTGCATAACTTCACGAGGCCCTTGCATGGTAATACACAACTACAGGTAATGGATGATAACACCTGAGAAGTCTTCCTTTTGAAATCTTTAAAATATACACAAGATGTTGATATGTCTCCAACGTATCTATAATTTTTGATTGCTCCATGCTATATTATCTACTGTTTTGGACATTATTGGGCTTTATTATCCACTTTTATATTATTTTTGGGACTAACCTATTAACTGGAGGCCTAGCCCAGAATTGCTGTTTTTTTGCCTATTTTAGAGTTTCGAAGAAAAGGAATATCAAACGGAGTCCAAACGGAGTGAAACCTTCGGGAACGTGATTTTCTCACCGAACTAGATCCAGGAGACTTGGACCCTACGTCAAGAAACAAGGGAGGATGCCACGAGGTAGGGGGCGCGCCCTCCACCCTCATGGGCCCCATGTTGCTCCACCGACGTACTCCTTCCTCCTATATATACCTACGTACCCCGAACGATCAGATATGAAGCCAAAAACCTAATTCCACCGCCACAACCTTCTGTACCCACGAGATCCCATCTTGGGGCCTGTTCTAGAGCTCCGCCGTAGGGGGCACCCATCACGGAGGGCTTCTACATCATCACCATAGCCTCTCCAATGAAGTGTGAGTAGTTTACCTCAGACCTTCGGGTCCATAGTTAGTAGCTAGATGGCTTCTTCTCTCTTTTTGGATCTCAATACAATGTTCTCCCCCTCTCTCGTGGAGATATATTCGATGTAATCTTCTTTTTGCGGTGTGTTCTTTGAGACCGATGAATTGTGGGTTTATAATCAAGATTATCTATGAACAATATTTGAATCTTCTCTGAATTCTTTTATGTATGATTAGTTATCTTTGCAAGTTTCTTCGAATTATCAGTTTGGTTTGGCCTACTAGATTGATCTTTCTTGCAATGGGAGAAGTGCTTAGCTTTGGGTTCAATCTTGCGGTGTCCTTTCCCAGTGACAGTAGGGGCAGCAAGGCACATATTGTATTGTTGCCATCGAGGATAACAAGATGGGTTTTTTATCATATTGCATGGATCTATCCCTATACATCATGTCATCTTGCTTAAGGCGTTACTCTGTTTTCATGAACTTAATACTCTAGATGCATGCTGGATAGCGGTCGATGAGTGGAGTAATAGTAGTACATGCAGGCAGGAGTCGGTCTACTTGTCTCGGACGTGGTGCCTATATACATGATCATACCTAGATACTCTGATAACTATGCTCAATTCTGTCAATTGCTGAACAGTAATTCGTTCACCCACCGTAAAATACTTATGCTCTTGAGAGAAGCCACTAGTGAAATCAATGGCCCCCGGGTCTATCTTCATCATATCAATCTTCCAATACTTAGTTATTTACTTTGGTTTTTACTTTGCTTTTATTTTACTTTGCATCTCTATCACAAAAATACCAAAAATATTATCCTATCATATCTATCAGATCTCACTCTCGTAAGTGACCGCGAAGGGATTGACAACCCCTTATCGCATTGGTTGCGAGGAGTTATTTGCTTTGTGCAGGTACGAGGGACTCGCGCGTAGCCTCCTACTGGATTGATACGTTGGCTCTCAAAAACTGAGGGAAATACTTACGCTACTGTGCTGCATCACCTTTCCTCTTCAAGGAAATCCAACGCATTGCTCAAGAGGTTGCAAGAAGAATTTCTGACGCCGTTGTCGGGGAGTCTATGCAAAAGTCAACATACCAAGTACCTATCACAAATCCCTTATCTCCCGCATTACATTTTTTGCCATTTGCCTCTCGTTTTCCTCTTCCCCACTTCACCCTTGCCGTTTTTTTCGCCCTCTCTTTTCCGTTTGCTTCTTTTTCGCTTCCCCTTTGTTTGCTCGTGTGTTGGATTGCTTGCTTGTCACGATGGCTCAAGATAATACCAAATTATGTGACTTTACCAATACCAACAATAATTATTTCCTTAGCACTCCATTGCTCCTCTTACCAATACTGAATCTTGTGAAATCAATGCTGCTTTGTTGAATATTGTCATGAAAGATCAATTCGCCGGCCTTCCTAGTGAAGATGCCGCTACTCATCTAAATAGCTTCGTTGATTTGTGTGATATGCAAAAGAAGAAAGATGTTGATAATGATATTGTTAAATTGAAGCTATTTCCTTTTTCGCTTAGAGATCATGCTAAAGCTTGGTTTTCGTCTTTGCCTAAAAATAGTATTGATTCTTGGAACAAGTGCAAAGATGCTTTTATCTCTAAGTATTTTCCTCCCGCTAAGATCATATCTCTTAGAAATGATATTATGAATTTTAAGCAACTTGATCATGAACATGTTGCACAAGCTTGGGAGAGGATGAAATTAATGATACGTAATTGCCCTACTCATGGTTTGAATTTGTGGATGATTATACAAAAAATTTATGCCGGATTGAATTTTGCTTCTAGAAATCTTTTAGATTCAGCCGCAGGAGGCACTTTTATGGAAATCACTTCAGGACAAGCTACTAAAATCCTAGATAATATTATGGTTAATTATTCTCAATGGCACACTAAAATATCTACTAATAAAAAAGTGCATGCGATAGAAGAAATTAATGTTTTGAGTGGAAAGATGGATAAACTTATGAAATTATTTGCTACTAAGAGTGTTTCTTATGATCCTAATGATATGCCTTTATCTACTTTGATTAAGAATAATAATGAATCTATGGATGTGAATTTTGTTTTTTGACTATGTACTGCAAGGCAACAGCCTCACAGTGCTTTATTAAAATAATAAGAGGTTTACATAATTACAGTGAACCAAAAACAAAGAAAGAAATACTTACAAGAAGCCTATGAGAGAGAGGCTATCCAGAGAACTAAGTTATCCTTATATTTACATTTGATTCTATGAGCTAATAGAGAAATATCATGTATGAAATTCCTCCTCCAAGAGATGAAGGTAGGTCTCTCATTTCTAAAGATTTTCCCATTCCTTTGTGTCCAGATATTCCAGGTAGCAGTAAAAACCACCTCAGTGAAGAAAGGATGACCAAAATCCTTCCTAGCATCAAGAGCCATCTCATATGTGTTCTCGTTTGGTTGAGCATTCCAAGAAATCCCAAGGTAATTCCAAACCCTTTGGCTGAAGTTGCAAGCAAAGAAAAGATGTGCACGATCCTCATGTGAAGCACAAAGGCAAAGAACACACGTATCATCCTGGATGATCCAGTTCCTGCGTTGCATCATATCCCTAGTATTCAAACGGTCCATTAGAAGAAGCCGTCCAAACACTTTAAACTTGAGCGTGCATGCTGACTTCCAAATCCATTTGAAGACGGGATCAACCACCAAATGGGAGAAGCAAGACTCATAATATAACTTTGATTTAAACTCCCCAGATTTAGATGGCCACTTCCATATGTCCTTACACTCCTCGTTCAAGGTGACTGAAGACAGCAAATCCTCAAGATGAGTTAGTTCAGAATAGGCCTCTTGAGACAGTGGCAGATGAAAATGCTCCGAGATCTCTGGAAGCTCCATAAATTCTCTGACTGTGATTGTGTCATCAATGACAAATGAATGAATCCTAGGGAACTGCTCACTCAAGAGAACCACATTACTACCCAGCTGCCATCGATCAAGCTAAAAAACCACTGTGTTGCCAGCATGCACTTGTAGGACGGCTAACTTGCAGAAGTTGGTGTACAAGCTCATGACATCCCTCCACCAAAATGAGCCACAGCTTTCTGTGACCTGTGGTGGCGAAGCAGCGTAATAGGTGTCTCAAATTAATGTGACCCAAGGCACGTCCATTCTATTAAAAAACTTGAATAGATGTTTTAGTAGCAAAGGCTTCATTTTGGAGTCCCAAATTAAGCACACCCAAACCACCACATTCCTTGGGTCGGCAGACTCGATCCCATGCAGCTAACGATTGTCGAGGATTATCTGTGTTGCCCCTCCACAGGCATTGACGCATGATTCTCTCAATCTGCTGCAAGATGCCCTTGGGGAGAGATAGAGTGCATAGGAAGTAGATTGGCATTGAGGCAGTTGCAATCGACTTCCTTGATTCAACAGACACGAGGAGGCAGATAACCGACGTTAAATACGGTCAACAAGAGGTAACATATCATAGATCGTGGGTCTGGAGGTACCCATGGGTAGCCCTAGATATGTGAAAGGCATAGATCCTACATCACAACCTAGGAGGTTGGCAACCCTAGCGCCCTCCTCATCACTCATATTGATTGGAATAAGTGATGACTTACTGAAGTTGACACGTAAACCAGTGGATGATGCAAAGGTGGTAAGCATGTCCTTGAAGGCGATCAGCTGGTCATCAATCGCAGGTAAAACAATGAGTGTGTCATCCGCATATTGTACGATCGCATAGTCATTAGAATTTGTTGGTATTGGCAGAGTGAGAATATTTCTTGAGCACATCTCATTGACTACTGACTAAAGCAAATCCACCGCAATGACAAATAATAACGGAGAAAGAGGGTCTCCTTGACGTACGCCCGATCTGCAGACAAAATGATTTCCTGGAACTCCATTTAAGAGGACAGAAGAAGAACCCGTGGACAAAATGCTATTAATCCAGCCAGTCCAATGAGCATCAAAACCCTTGCACTGTAAGATTCTGAGTATGGCTTCATGCTCAATTCTATTGAAGGCCTTCGAGAAATCAAGCTTAAGGTGGATGATGGGCCGTTTTGATGCTTTACATTGATGAATATATTCGAAACACTAGGCTAAACAATCCTGGATAGAGCGGCAATGAAGAAACCCGTACTGGTTGCGATGTATACATCTCAAGATCACCTTTTGTAGCCGATTGGCTAGTAGCTTGGTCAAAAATTTGAAACACGCGTTTGTCAATGATATGGGCCTGAAATCTCCAACCACTTCTGGGCTTAGCTTCTTGGGGACAAGGGTGATTAAGGAAGTATTAAGACATTCCAAATTACAGCTCCCCTCATAAAACTCGTTGACAAGTTGCATAAAATCATCCTTGAGAATAGACCAGCACCTCTTTAAAAAAAGACTTGTAAAGCCATCGGGGCCTGGAGCACGGTCGCACGCATGTTCCTAATTACAGCATCAACCTCAGAATCCGTGAATGGCAAAGATAAATCTTCCAGACCATCAACTCTCTGAATTAAATTGGGCAGATCAAAACCCATTTGTATTCCTTTTGCATGGCCCATACGCTGATTGAAATCAGACCAAAACATGCCCGCCAACATTTGATGGTCAGAATTCTTGATTGAAGAAATCGTATTCCTTCGGTACCTCTCGGTGGCCATAGCATGAAAAAACTTAGAATTTTCCTCCCCCGCCTTAATGCTTCTGATCGTACAACGTTGTTTCCAACAAATATACTGCCAGTGCAGAATTTCCTGTAGGTGCCACTTAACTATTCGCCTGAAATTGAATTCAGGCCAACTTAGAGGCCAGATCTCCTCCAACTCATCAAAGAACAGAATAACTTTGTTTAGTGCCTTGACTGTGGACAACTTTAAATGCCATTTCTTTAAAGCATGTCTGAGCGCTTTGAACTTGGAGGAAATCGTTAAAGCAGCCATAGGCTTACGCACCATCCTGCCCCAAACCTGAGCAACACACTCATTAAAGCCAGGTAAGTCAACCCAATAATTTTCAAAACGAAAAACTTTTGCTTTGGGAATGGCCGTGGCAATAGTGACCACACATGGAACATGATCTGATGTCGATTGCACAAGAGGCAAGACCAAAGTGTTTGGATGATCCGACATCCAAGCAACCGAAGTGAAAAACCAGTCGATTTGTTCAAGGAGGGGCTGAGATTGCATATTAGACCAAGTGAATTGTCTGCCCTTAATTGGCAGTTCAACAAGATCCAAATAACCTATGATTTCATTAAACAGAAAGATGTCGTTGACATTACCACCAGGCAGATTACGGTTTTCAAGCGATCTCATAAAATTAAAATCCCCCAACAGAAGCCATTTGTCATCACAATTAATGTCCATATTATATAACCACTGCACAAACTCATCTCTGGCAGGACTCTGACAAGGACCGTAAACCGTCACAAGCTTCCAAACTTCAGATGTATGTTTGGAAAGGAACTCGACAATAATACCAAACGGTTTGACCTCAATTAACTTGCCTTCAAAAATAGAAGAATTCCAAATAACAACCATACTAGCTCATGCACCAACCGAAGGCACGTATGCAAAATTGTCAAAACGTCGAGGACAAAACTTCCTAATGAACCTATGATCAATATGCATACACTTAGTCTCTTGTAGACAAACCACAGAGCAACCACTTTCATCAATTTTCTGCTTGACAGCAAGCTGGCGCGCTTCAGAATTAAGGCCATGCACGTTCCAACACATAACCTTCCATTCTTTAAACCCAGTCTGACTCATTACAAATTGTCGGCGTTCTGGGAATGGGGGTACCCAGACTTGCCTGCCTGCGGCCTGCGGCGTGGCTCAAGGGGTGGCCCAGTACCACTCATCTTCATTAGCACAAGCTCAAGACCCTCGCGAGGGGCCAAGCCTCGCGGGGCGGACGACAGGAAGCTTCCTCGGGCACGGCCTCGTCGGGCTGGCTCGCGAGGAGGCGGAGAGATCAAGGCGGGTACCTCACGAGGTGCCCATGACGCAAGCCATGACGACCAAGGGCGCCAGGCGGGCGCCAGCCCACGCAGTGTCCTCATTTCCTCTTTGGTGCAAAGGAGACAAGCACATGCGAGAGTATTAAGCAAAGGCAACCATTTCGGTGCAACAAGACAAAGACCAACACAATGGCAGGAAGGAGGTCATCGTGGAGCCCAAGCCGGCGTCATCGTCAGAGCCTTTGGCAGGCGAGGACCAACTTTGGTCAGGATAAGTGTACTAGATGTTCCCCTTCAAAGTGGCCAATTGTTGGCGCCCTTCCCGCTCAATATTTGGGAAAGAGGCCCAGGGCCTTTGCCTATAAATAGGACTAGCCACCCATAGGGTAGAAGGATCCGGAATCTAGACCAGAGCTAGAGATCAAGCAATCTAGAGAGAGAGAGAGCGACCGAACTCCCCCTAGCAGTTCGTCGCACCGGCCAAGAACAGACCCTCGCGAGGCTGTTCTTCCTTGTACTGTTCATCATCAGCCCCTGAGGCAATCCACCACACCACACATTGGAGTAGGGTGTTATACCACAATGGTGGCCCGAACCAGTATAAACCTTGTGTCCCTTGTGTTGCTCTTTGTGTAGTTTAGATTCTTGCGAGGCGACGAGGTGTAGGTAGGTAGGAGGTGAGATCTCCGCATGCACCCTAGAGTTCGGACCTAGAGGGTCTGCCGGAACCCGAAATCCAACATTTGGCACGCTAGGTAGGGGTGCACCGGAGCTTTCCTTTCCGCAAACCCGCTCCCCGCCAACATCGCGATTCTCCCTATGATGAGCAGCGCGCCGCCCACTCCGACCGCCAGCGCCGGCACAGGGGCCAGGTGGCTCCGAGCCTTGTCCCTAGCCCTGCGACAGGTGCAGTGGCCAAACATGTTCAAGCCAGAAACGCCACCGCGCTACAACGGCACGACTGAACCGCTGGCCTTCCAGTTGGCGTACGAGGAGGCTGTCCTCGAAGCAGGGGGCGATGACAGGGTCATGGCTAACTGGCTTCCCATGGCCCTCACCGGCGCCCCACGCATGTGGCTGCTCCACCTGCCAGCGGCTTCCGTGGCCTCTTGAGAAGAGTTGCGCGACCTCTTCCTCGCCTAGCACGCTGCGCCGGCGCCCCTGTCCTCGCAGCTCTCCTGGGCGGCTCGCAGGCGCCAATTTCAGGCCGCCACATCAAGCCATTCGTCCGCCAGATCGGCGCTGCCTCCGCGCAGCATGGGGCTCCTCCGGGTCGGTCGGCGCCCAAGGCCGATCTGGCCTTCAGCTCGGAGGATCACCCCTCCAACACAGCCCGCCGACTCAGATGCCCCTGAGCCCAAGGGGGCTGCGCCGGCCAAGAAGAAGCAGTTGTTCACCCAAGACAAGGCAGAAACCAAGCAGATACTGGTCGACGAGGACGGATCCACTAACGCCACCTTCACCATAGGCTCCATGCCACGACCGGTTTTCCAATAAAATGCTTATTGAGAAACCGACCTTTTGAGTCCAGTACGAGGAAAAATCCTCCTGACTGGTAGACAAAACCTTGATACAATAAGCCAGTAGCATTAGAATAAATTATAGGGTCGAGCTGGGGTGCTCAACCATTTATTACAAGCACGCCAATAATTATACATAATGGCGGATATGACACAATGGAGTGGGGTGGCATACTACTGACTCGAGGTAAAGTGGTGGTGGAATAACACAGTGGAGTGGATAATATGACTCCTACACTGGCGGCTCATTGAGCGTCGAGGTGAGGCTCGATGAATTTATTTGGGTAGCGGAAGCGGATATAACACAGTGACCAAAACCAGGGTCGCACGAGACTGACTGGGATTCCTCTAGGCGTTGGACTCGCTATAGAACGCTTCATCCATGAGATCGCCTTCGTCAGCATCTGGCCAAATCAACAAGCCAGGTGAGTACTTTGAAAGTACTCACAAGACAGTTCGGACATAAGATATAACAAATGCATGCATGAATGCGTCATGAGCAATTAGTATGGTACATCCAAATGAGGAAGTAACCCGACATTAATTAGTAAGAAGGAAGTCAGGTGGTAGTAAAAATAACTGAAAACCGATCGGGTGTCTGAAGTGACACCTCGAAGGGTGAACAAATAAATAAATCATGCCACAGTCGGGCATCTGAGCGACACCACATAAAGGGCTTATATTGAAAGTAAATGACAACAATGCCGCAGTCGGATGTCGGAGCGACATCATAGAAAGGGCTTATATCAAAAGTAAATGATAAGAATGCTGCAGTCGGACGTCTGAGCGACATCGCAGAAAGGGCTTATATCAAAGTAAGTAATAACAATGCCGCAGTCGGACGTCTGAGACACATCGCAGAAAGGGCTTATATCAAAAGTAAATAATAACAATGCCGCAGTCGGACGTCTGAGCGACATCGCAGAAAGGGCTTATATCAAAAGTAAATAATAACAATGTCGCAGTCGGACGTCTGAGCGACATCACAGAAAGGGCTTGAAATTCACTTTTCATATCTGTTAACTTGCAAGAAATAGTGCTCATAGGAAAATATTCAACACATGATAATAAACGGGTTAGTTCATCCATAGGGAATAAACATTTAATCGGACTTAACACTCATGTGGCTCTCCGGAGTTTCTGTCACCGAGACTGACACTTGACAAGATAAGATGAACACAGTACTTGGACATAGATAAGATGATTTCAAGGATTTTTGACTCTGCAGAGCTTGTACTAAATTTCCCACAGCCAACGGGTTTCCGTAGTCACAAGGACTAGTTCCGTTTACGGTATTTCGGAAGAAAACACATCTAACAAGTACACACCCATCCCAGCTTACGTTGCCAGGAATCACCCTGGAGAACGTTCAAGAAAATCTTTGAGACGGGGAGATCACAATCTCGAATAGCATGGGATCAAATTTATATACACGCGCTCTAAGGGATGCCCCCCTCTCGGTCCCAACCGGAAACACCCATGCCCCCTGACTGGATGATAGGCTTTAATCCAGGGCCATGGAACCCTCATCCCGACCTCTCGATTTGGTGTGTACCAGAAAGCGGTTTGCAACTTACTAAGCCATATTTCCTTGCGGAAAAACATGTGGTAGTACAAGAGGGAAACGGATGGAAACTGGACCGATTCATGTTGACACTGGTCAAACAGTCAGGCATAAGACTGGCATGCTACAACACTGCCATCTTACGCATTCTTACGCAATCACATGGCCATGCAAACTCGTATCCAATATCTTATGGATTTTCGAAACTCACATGTCTCCACTTTGCATGTAATATGACATTCATCGAGGTGCTCATGATCATGCCATGCAACTACTTAATGCAAACATGCCAAAACACACATCATATCGAAAGTTCAAACATGCTTGCCTGGTTCGGAGTAGTCAGGGCCTAGCTCGGTAAAGTTTGCGGTTCCATCACCTCCTTCGGTATCTACAGTATACAAAAATACACGCTCTATCATAAATACCGTGAGGTGTACAGAAATATACCAAATATTTTTCAAATAAATCTGATAAAAAACTAGACAAAATTTTGAAGAGGGAAGAAAAAGAATCACTCAAAAATCCTTTTCTGTTTAAACGTTATAAATGTTTTGGTCCAAGGACCTTTCTGTAATGAAACAGAAACTTCCCAGGGGGCTAAGCAGAAAAATCCAGAAAACGATTCATACTGGAAAGCGCATTTTGCCAGAATATGCTTTCAGAAAACGGTTTGTTTTAAAAAGAAATGAGAGACTGACAGGCGGGTCCCACCCGTCAGGTTTGAAATTTCAAACGGGGAGACAGAGCTCGTCGGCGCCCGAGAGCTGCGGTGGTCGCCGACGGCGATCCACGGCGAGGCAGGGGGATCGGGTGGTACCTCTGTGCTCAGTGCATCCTTCCGCATCGGTGGGTGGTGGTGGTGGTCGCCGGCGAGCACCACATCGATGGCGGCCCTTGCTCCGGCGGACGGCGGTTCGGGTGGAGTTGGATCTTGCCGGAGAGTGCTGCGATGGGAAAATTGAAGTGGGGGTTAGACTTCTGGGTGCTCGAGGGGATTTCTGACGAAGTTTGGGTGCCGGGGACGGCCTCACCGCAGTGAATCGAGGTGGAGGCCGAGGCGGAACGGCGCGGCCGGAGTTGGGGGAGGAGACCTCCTCGAGGTCCTCCTAGTGGCCTCGCGGAGTGTTGGTGAGGTGTAGAGGTGGTGCGTGCTCGAGGGCGAGCTCGGGGCCCCTTTTCATAGGCGATCCGAGGTGATGGCCATGAACGGAGTTCTCCGGCGAAGGTTACGGCTGCGTAGGGCTTGGTCGGGGTGGTTTAGTGGTTGAGCGTCATCGTGGAGGTCCACTAGCTCCATTTAGGCACTAAACGAGCTTGGATTAGAAGCTTTGGGGTGGGTTCGACGGAACGGGGCGGCGCGGCCCGTCGGCGGCAAAGGGCGTGCCCTGTGCTTGCTGGGCCACGGAGACGGTGCAGCGGGAGTGCGCTGGCATGCATGAGCCACGCGGAGGGCCAGGGAGCGATGGGCGGCGCTGGGTGGCGTGCGAGCTGGCTCAGGCCCTCGCTGGCCGCCACGGGTGGCGCAGCCATAGCAGAAACTACCAACGCTGGCGAGACTCGCTGCCACCGACGCCTGCACCCGTCCAAGGGGGCGTGCGGCGCTCTAGCCAGGGAGGAGGGGCTGTGCGCAACGCGCCAGGGCGCACTATTGACAGGTGACAGAACCCTGACGAAGAAACGACACTGAACTTTCTGAATCTCTGAATTTCTCTGAAAGTGCAAGGTAACAGTGCCGGCCAAGTGTTCGACAGAATGATTTTGGTATGTGGGAGGCTCCCCTTGAGCTGATTTTTGGTGGGGTGGCCTCTCATTGCAACTGGGGGTTGCCTGAATTTTGGTGGAATTTTTGGAGAAGAGGAGATATAAATTTCACCAAATTTGACAAATCTGGTCCAAACTTGCAGAAGCTGAAACTTGAAAATTTTGAAGAGAAGAAGAGTGGATCTTGATGGTTCTAGGTTGTTGGTGCTAGGGACAATCCAGAGGAGTTGGTTTGAGATCAAAGTTCACAGGCAATTAGGTACTTGCTTTGCAAATCACCTAGGCTCAAAATAATGGACATACTTGTTTTGGGGAAAGAAATAAATGAAATAAAATCCAAAAATGAGTTGGACTTGTTGGGACAGAATATTTGGACTGCCCCCAAAGTGGAAGGAGGGGTTTTGAAAGGATTTACCACAAGAGGCATGGTAAAACCATGGGTGGTTTCAATATAAGAAAAGACCCAAAACTCCTAGGGTTTTCTTTTAAAAGAAAATAAATCCCACGAACTAAATTTGAGAAGGGGATAAACAGAAGAAAGGTTTTTAATAACCAACACCAGGGTTGAAAAAGATGCCAAAATAAAA
The DNA here is from genome assembly GCF_018294505.1 of Triticum aestivum. NCBI lineage: Eukaryota > Viridiplantae > Streptophyta > Magnoliopsida > Poales > Poaceae > Triticum > Triticum aestivum. Next base: position 736,266,165 of record NC_057803.1, on the reverse strand, counting down.
TCCTTTGCCAAAGGGGAAAATTTTGAGAGAGAGATTTTTGGAAGGGTTTAAATGACCTTCTTCAAAACCAACAAAGTTTTCGATGAAAACCAACTAAATTTTTTTGAGTGTCACAACACCTACCCCCTTAGGAAAAATCTCGTCCCCAAGATTTCAGCTGATCCTCAACTAAATGTGGGTGCTTTGTCCGAAGAAAATCCTCCCTTTCCCAAGTGGCTTCACTCTCGGTGTGATTGCTCCACTAATCTCTGAAAAACTTGATGGTTTTCTGTCGGGTCCTCCTTTCAGACTCCTCCAAGAGTTTTATTGGATGCTCCCGATATGTGAGGTCTGGCTGCACGTCAATGTTTTCATGGGATACCTGCTTCTCTGGGTTGCTTACGCACTTCCTCAACTGCGAGACGTGGAACACGTCGTGGATGTCGGATAAATCTTCGGGTAAGTCTAGCTGGTAGGCTACCATGCCTCTCCATGCCACTATGCAGAATGGTCCGATGAATCTTGGTGCTAGCTTCCCCTTAATCTTGAATCGTTGTAGGCCCCTCATAGGAGATACTCGTAGGTACACAAACTCACTGGGTTCAAAACTGACTCCCCGATGTTTTTGATCGTAATAACTCTTCTGTCGACTTTGGGCTGTCTTGAGTCGATCTCTAATCACCTTAACTTTATCTTCAGCCTCCTTGAGCATGTATGGGCCGAAGATATGGCTGGCTCCGGTTTCTGACCAATTTAGCGGGGTACGACTTCTCCGCCCGTACAGAGCCTCAAATGGTGCCATTTGCAGGCTGGCTTGGTAACTGTTGTTGTATGCGAACTCTGCGTATGGTAAGCTTTCTTCCCAACTGGTCCCATAGGTGAGGACACATGCTCTTTGCATGTCTTCTAGAATTTGGTTTATGCGTTCAGTTTGTCCATCAGTCTGGGGGTGGTATGCGGTACTGAACGCCAGTTGAGTTCCCAGAGCTTGTTGTAAGTGATCCCAAAATCGGGAGATAAATTGAGTGCCTCTGTCTGATATTATTATCTTTGGAACTCCATGTAAGTAGACGATACGGGAGAGATAAAGCCTGGCAAGCTTCTGAGTGGTGTGGGTTGTCTTCACGGGGATGAAGTGAGCTACTTTAGTCAGTCTATCAGTGATGACCCATATGGCATCATTTCCGTGCCGTGACCGAGGTAGCCCAACAATAAAATCCATTCCAATCTCGTCCCATTTCAACTTGGGTATTTTATTTGGCTGTAAAAGCCCGGCCAGTTTATGGTGCTCGTCCTTGATGCGTTGGCAAGAGTCACAACATGCGATGAACGTGGCTATGTCTCTTTTTAGACCGTGCCACCAAAAATTTTCCTGAATATCCTTGTACATTTTTGTCCCTCCAGGATGGATTGAATACGGGGCGGTGTGGCCTTCAGCTAAGATCTGCTGCTTAAGGTCCTTGATATTTGGTACGCAAAGTCTATTTCCGTACCACAATATTCCCTGTCCGTCGATAACGAATTCCGAGGCCTTGCCCAAACTCACTTTCCGTTTAATGCCTTCAATGCTGGGGTGTCCATGCTGAGCCTCTTTAATCTTTTCTATCAAGGTAGGCTGCATTTCTAAATTCGATATGCTACCTTCGGTAACTACCAGCAAGTTGAGTTTAGCAAACTCCTGCTGAAATTCAGGTCTCAGGTTTGGTAGGTTGTCCTCGTTTGGGCTAGGGTTCCGACTTAGAGCGTCTGCCACTACATTTGCTTTTCCTGGATGGTAGTGGATTCCAACGTCATAATCCTTCACTAATTCCAACCAGCGTCGTTGCCGTAAATTCAGTTCCGGTTGTGTGAAAATATACTTGAGGCTCTTATGGTCCGTGTATATTTCACAACGATTTCCATGTAAAAAGTGTCTCCATTGCTTGAGTGCATGAATAACTGCTGCTAACTCCAGGTCATGAGTAGGATAATTTTCCTCATGCTTGCGAAGTTGTCTGGAGACATATGCGACTACCTTGCCTTCTTGCATCAACTCGCATTCGAGGCCCTTCCGGGATGCGTCACAATACACCTCAAAATTCTTGTGTATGTCTAGCACAATTAATACTAGTGCTGTCGTTAATTTCTCTTTTAATTCTCGGAAACTTTTCTCACAAGCTTCCGTCCATTCAAACTTCTTGTCTTTCTTGAGTAGCTGCGTCGTTGGCTTCGCTATGGTGGAGAATCCTTCAATAAATCTTCGGTAGTATGCTGCCATTCCCAAGAAACTTCGTACGTCCGTTACGCTGGCGGTGGTTTCCAGCCAAGTACGGCCTTGACTTTTTCCGGGTCTACGGCAATACCCTCTTGGGTTAGTACGTGGCCCAGAAACCTACTTGCCTTAGCCAAAAATCACACTTGCTGAATTTAGCGTACAATTGATGTTTCCTGAGTTCCCCTAGTACAATTCGGAGATGTTCAGCGTGCTCTTCTGGTGTCTTGGAGTATATCAGAATATCGTCGATAAATACCACAACAAACTTGTCCATAAACTTCATAAATACTTTGTTCATGAGGTGAACAAAATATGCGGGGGCGTTCATTAGTTCAAATGGCATTACGGTGAACTCATATAATCCGTATCTGGAGGTGAATGTCGTCTTGGGAATATCTTCTGTTCGTACCTTTAATTGATGGTATCCTGACCTCAAGTCAATTTTTGAGAATACCTTGGCCTGAGCGAGCTAATCAAATAAATAATTTATCCATGGCATCGGGTATTTGTTCTTGATTGTGACCATGTTAAGCGCTCGATAGTCTATACACAATCTCAGAGTTCCATCCTTCTTTTTGGCAAATAAGATTGGTGAACCCCAAGGTGAGGAGCTGGCTCGTATATATCCTTTGTCCGGTAATTCTTTTATTTGCTTCTGTAGTTCTACCAATTCGGATGGTGCCATTCTGTATGGTTTCTTGTATACGGGGGCGGTTCCGGGTGCTAGCTCAATGCTGAATTCTATCTCTCGGTCTGGTGGCATGCCTGGTAGTTCTTCGGGAAATACGTCTGGAAATTCACACACTACTGGAACCTTGCTTAATTCAGAAATATCCACCTTGTTCAATCTTGGTTGCCAGGATATTTTTCTTTCTTTGGCTAAAACTTTTATTGTCTTCCCGTGGTGGTGGGTGAGAATTACGTTCCGGTTGAAGCAATCAATAAAACCTTTGTTAGTGGTTAACCAATCCATCCCTAAGATAACATCTAGTCCTTTATTTTCCAACACAATAAGATTGGCGTGAAACTTCAACCCTTCAAACTCAATAACCACACCTTAGCAATAACTCTGGGTAACTTGCTTAATCCCAGGGGACTTGACGATCATAGTTTTTTCCAAGGGAAGCATCGAAAAATTATTTTGCAAGGCAAAACTTTTCGAAATGAATGAGTGAGAAGCTCCAGAATCAAACAAAACCATGGCAGGTATTGTGTTGACAGGAAACGTACCGAGTACGATATCTGGGGCATTCTGTGCTTCCTCTTTGGTCACGTGGTTCAGATGACCCTTCCTGTGGTGGTTATTTGGGTTGAAATTGTTGCGCTTTGGTGCCGAATTATTGCCTCCGTTGTTCGGCTTTGGGGTCGAGTTCCTTGGCTTGGGGCACTGCTTGGCATAGTGCCCTTCTTCTCCACAAGCGTAGCAAGTAAAGCCTGGCCGGTATGTGAACTCCTTGTCCCTTGCATGGAAATTTTTGATTGGGCGTGACACGTTTGTCGTGGATTTGGGTGTCCCACCTTTTTGAAAATTTGTCTTGCTGCGGTGGATGCGAGCATGATTAGTCTGGTCCCTTTTTCGCTTGCGGAAATCTTCCAAGCTGCGTCTCTCATTTTCCATGGTAATGGCCTTATCCACCAGCGATTTAAAATCAAGGAAGGTGTGCACAACCAGCTGGCATTTAAGCGTGGGCGCCAGACCGTCTAGGAATTTTTCCATCTTCTTGCTTTCAGACATACGCTCCTCGTTGGCGTAGCGAGACAACAGAGTAAACTGACTGTTGTATTCTGACACCATCATGGTCCTTTGCTTGAGGTCGTCAAATTCTCTCTTTTTGATCTTCATAAGACTTTTAGGAATATGCGCTCCACGAAAGCCTTCTTTGAACTCCTCCCAGGTTATATTATTTTCGTTGGGGTGCATGTGTAGGAAATTTTCCCACCACGATACAGCTGCTCCAGTGAGATAGTGCGGTGCATATAGCACTTTCTCAAGATCTGAACACTGGGCAATAATTAATTTTCTTTCCATGTCTTGAAGCCAGTCCTCGACCTCAAGAGGTTTGTCAGTATGGGAAAATGTTTGGGGACGCGTCTTCTGTAGCTCAGATAACTTTGATTGCTGCTGATACTGTCCATGGTGATTTCCCATATTGATGACTTGGTTCATCATTTCCTGATGTTGTTGCTGACTTTGCTCATAAATAAGGCACATTTGGGAGAGTGCTGTTTCACTGTCCTGTTGACTTGACTGCCCCTGTGTGAAATTGTTGCTTGGTTGTGTGCCATAATTTTGCTCTGGCGGAGTTGGCATGGAGCGCTTCCAAGGACGAGACATTGTTTACTCTGGGGATATATTTTGTAAAACTCATAAGGAAAGAAATTGAGTCGCAAAAGTCAATAAATTCATGAAGACGGAAAAAGTCTTAAATGCTCCAAGATTTTTCCAGAGAATAAACGTTTGTGCGCGGAGAAGGACTGCTCATTACATATCTTACACGTAAGCAATAGTTAGACAATACATCACTCAGGATATACGTACATATACCTGACATGTTATTTAGGCTAGTGCACTTCTCCCAGTTCCTACATGATGCGCAAACAAGCTACTTCTCACAGCCTATGTACATATAAACATATCGTACAAGTCGGTACATCACATGGCGGCTAAGCGTACTTAGTCGGAGATGGTAAGGATTTCCCTTGGCCTGCCGAGGGTGAGGTGCAGTGAGGCTGGGGACTTAACCTCCTTCTCGCTAATAGGCTCCAGACGTGAAGTGCTGCGCCAAGTTGGAGGAGCTGGCGCCCTATGCGGGACAACACGAACAGGAGTGGGCGCAAGGGGTGGTGCAGAATGAACTGGAGTAGGTGCAATGACTTGGTTGAACTCCTCAGTGGTAGGCAGGCGACGAGTAGTGGCGAGAGTAGTAGGTGCAAAAGATGCCGATAACGAGACGAAGTCAGTGGCGGTGCGGTGTGCAGGAGCTCCCTCCTGTTGGCGGCACAGCCATGGACTGTGTCCATGTGGGCAGCCACAAGGTCGTCCACCAGGTTGTCGAAGGCTGCCTCCAGAGCCCCGAGATACTCGATAAGCATCTCAAAAGCCTCGTTTCGTTCTCCTCAGGGGCAAGAGAACGCGTAGTGACAGGTGTATGGAACGTGACATGGAAGGTAGCGGTAACGACGAGTCTTCATCAAAGGAAGGACATCCCTGAGACGAGCTATTGCCTCACGGGCTGCCATCTGCATCGCATGCTTCTCCGTAGGTATGGCTCTCCCCAAGAACCGGAAACGGCATAACTCAACACGCCCTCCCTTGAATTGCACCGCGGCCTGGTGCATGGTTAGACTGTCATTGACCTTGTGCTGAGAGAGTGTGAAGAATGGGCGCACAGATGGCCCCATCGCGACTTGGACGATGAAGGAGAGAAGCTTGACGAACCCATCAGGCATGTAGGCAAAAATTCTGAGTGGTCAGATCATCAATTTATGCTGACTGTCAGAAATTGACTACATTTGTAAAAATATGAATTAGCTCTATTATGCTAATAACTGATTAGCGATCGCACCTAGTGGCTTCCTACAGTCAGCCTGGCTCTGGTACCAAACTTGTCACGACCGGTTTTCCAATAAAATTCTTATTGAGAAACCGACCTTTTGAGTCCACTACGAGGAAAAATCCTCCTGACTGGTAGACAAAATCTTGATACAATAAGCCAGTAGCATTAGAATATATTACAGGGTCGAGCTGGGGTGCTCAACCATATATTACAAGCACGCCAATAATTATACATAATGGCGGATATGACACAATGGAGTGGGGTGGCATACTACTGACTCGAGGTAAAGTGGTGGTGGACTAACACAGTGGAGTGGATAATATGACTCCTACACTGGCGGCTCATCGAGCGTCGAGGTGAGGCTCGATGAATTTATTTGGGTAGCGGAAACGGATATAACACAGTGACCAAAACCAGGGTCGCACGAGACTGACTGGGATTCCTCTAGGCGTTGGACTCGCTATCGAACTCTTAATCCATGAGATCGCCTTCGTCAACATCTGGCCAAATCAACAAGCCAGGTGAGTACTTTGAAAGTACTCGCAAGACAGTTCGGACATAAGATATAACAAATGCATGCATGAATGCATCATGAGCAATTAGTATGGTACATCCAAATGAGGAAGTAACCCGACATTAATTAGTAAGAAGGAAGTCAGGTGGTAGTAAAAATAACTGAAAACCGATCGGGTGTCTGAAGCAACGCCTCGAAGGGTGAACAAATAAATAAATCATGCCACAGTCGGGCGTCTGAGCGACACCACATAAAGGGCTTATATTGAAAGTAAATGACAACAATGCCGCAGTCGGACGTTGGAGCGACATCGCAGAAAGGGCTTATATCAAAAGTAAATGATAACAATGTTGCAGTCGGACGTCTGAGCGACATCGCAGAAAGGGCTTATATCAAAGTAAGTAATAACAATGCCACAGTCGGACGTCTGAGCGACATGCAGAAAGGGATTATATCAAAAGTAAATAATAACAATGCCGCAGTCGGACGTCT